>NC_137620.1:10974911-10999911 GCF_963280865.1 Gymnoscopelus braueri | reverse complement strand
ATTTGGGCAAGCTTGCAACCGACCTCTTATAGCCGGCCTGGCTCTGAAAAGCGGCTGGCCGATGACATCATCCACACCCAGATTTGGAGAACGTGAGCCCCGTTTGACTCAATGAAAAAGAAAAAGTAACCCAATCTGACAATGCAGTCGAACAGGAACAGGACTGCTCCGGGCAGCGGTGGTCTGCGGAAGAGAAAGTTCACAACTCAATACAGGGAAAACAGGAAGACCAGCAGGATGACTGATGACGGCGTTATTGACCTGACCGACGATGACTCTCACATCAAGAGTGAAGAGAGTTATGTTATCATTAGCGATGAAGATGACAACGATGAACGAAAGAGCAGACGCAGGGTGATGCCTGGAGCCATAGTCTGTCCTGTGTGCATGGACGGTTACTCGGAGATCGCAGATAGCGGTAGGCTGGTGGTTTCTACTCTCTGCGGCCATGTGTTCTGCAGCCAGTGTCTCAGAGATGCGCTGCGTCACTCCAAAAGATGTCCTAAGTGCCGCAAGACAGTAACGCATCGACAATACCACCCTATATACGTCTGAGCTCTCTCTCCTACCAGTCTACTGGATGTCTGGTCTTTTTTTTATTACAATCCCCGCCTGTAAACTTTATAAATAATGTATTCCTTGATCAGAATATTTCTTTCTCCCCAAAAAGTCTAAACCATATATATCGTCGCTGAAACCTCGTATCTCCATATTTCAACTCTGTTTTTTTTTTCGTCTTCGTCTTTTTCCGTCTACTTTGTTGCACACAAGTGTCAAGCAAAAGTAGTGAAAATAGCAGATCTACAAGCTCTGTCGCGATGTGAAGCGTTGAGAGCTTGTAGATCTGCTATTTTCACTATTTCTGAACATTGTCCTTCCATTTCCCGGAAAGTAACGTTTTTGGACATGAGGTTTCCACCCAACGGCGGCGATATGTGAAACACAATTAGTTATGGCTATATGTCAGTTTAGGCAATGTGCACAAGACATTTGCCACTACAGTGTTTTGTGAGATTAGACGGGTACCCCTTTCAGAGCCACAGCGTTAAAAAAAAAGAAAACAATGTCCTGTTGCCAGAGTTGGGACATTTGTAATGGAAATTGCATCAAAAACCAATCACTCCATCATTTAACCTCACTTGGAATTTGAAATGATTTGACCTCACATTGATTCTACTGTATTGCTTGCCTGTCATTTGCGATTCCATTACGTTTGTGCAAATGTCAGCTGACCTCCGCGGAATTTGGGAAGACTTTATACAGTATGTCCAAAAAAAAAAGCTTTTTTGTTCTGCTGCGGCTCTACGTAAAGGTGTAGAAAGTCTAATGGGCAGTGACTGCTTCAGTAAAAATGGAAAATACTCCAGATGACCTCTGTGGAATTCAGAAAGCCTTCCATGGAGTGGGTGGCGTTTGTCACTTGGTCTGGCCTATCTGTCATTTCGAATATGAACGAGGGCTAAAATGAAGTGCATCTGGCTTTCCACACGTTACTGCCCAGACGCATGACCCACGCACGCTGCGTGTCCCGGAGCGAGCCTGCTGTGAAAAAATGGAAATTGCGCTCGCGAAGCAACCCAATGAGAGTCTGATTTGACCTCCCTGGAATGTGTGCGAGGGTTTCATTGGGGTGCACGCAGAAAACAGTGAGTCTGTGAGTAGTTCCTTGTGGTCTGTTGTGTCTGTCATTTGCAATTCTGGGACGATCAAGAGAGTGACCACATCTGGGCTTCTTTAGACTTCGAGAGAAAGAAAGTTTAGAAGGTCTATTGAGAATTGGAAAACTTGAAAATGGAAAAAAATGCTATAATCAGATCATCAATTAGCCCCACTGGAATTTGGAAATACTTTCAAGAGGAGGATCACTGTAGTTGGTCTCTTGTGGTCCATTTCTGTCCATCTGCGATTTATAATGCTTTAAGACGTCCTAAAACGGAAGCTTTGTAAACAAACGTATCTCAGCCCACATCTAGAAGTGATCGCAGGAACTGCAATGACGTAAAAACAGGGGGGGGGGGGGGGGGGGACTGCTGACAAACACCAACGACGGCCTATGATTTGATCTCCCTGGAATGTTGGAAAGGCTTGGATCGCAGTAAAGTCACTCGTCGGTGAGTCTGTCGTTGGCCCGTCACGCTCTGTCCCGTCTGTCAGTAAGAATTGGTTTCTGTGCATCAGTGACCAGCACATATTAGCCAGTGTCTGGGAATGAGTGTGGTGCAAGTGGAGCGATCATAAAAATGGAAAAGGTAGCGGATGACAGTGGACATTTGGAGGAGAGGCAAGCGTGGGGTGAGTCACGCCACAGATCTACTGTACACAACAAAGGGTGTAAATAATCTGGTTTTTTTTTGGACCTCTTTGGTCTATGGTGGCTCAGACATAACTTTTCCATGTTCCCTTTTTAAAGGATAAATGCACTGCCTTTATCCGAAGTGCCTTTACAATGTATTTCACATTCACACACCGATGGCAGAGGAAACCATGCAAGACACCAGCCTGCTCATCTGGTAGCAGTTAGGCGTTAAGTGTTCTTGCTCAAGGACACTTCGACACTCAGCCAGGAGGAACCAGGAACCTCAGCTGCCCCAGCCACTTGAACCCTAGCGTCCCAGTTCTGGGCATGTCATGAATAGGCAATCATTCGGTAAAAATGGCAGATCCACAACCGCTATTTTATGGGAAGAGATTTGCTGTAGAGGGGGAAAAAAGTGGACGGTGCCAAGGATAGATCCCTGCGGGACTCCAGTGAACACAGTATATAGGGTTTAAGTGGTTAAAAGTAGCAGTAAAGACAATCGCTTTTAGGCCGCCAATGCTGAACGTCCACAAACTAAGGCAACAAGGCTGCTGGAGCCTCCTAGCTGGAGCCTACTTGGTAGCTTTAACCCATTAAGACCTGAGGCTGATTCTAAAAATGTCTTCTAAATCCTAACAGTTCTGGAGAAAAAAAAAAATATATATATATATATATATATATATATATATATATATATATATATATATATATATATATATATATATATATATATATATGTATTTGGCTGCAGACCCCCATCTCAAAATATGTTGTTCCAGGGACTCCCAGAAACAAAGATTTGAGTTATAATGTTTGCTTTAAAAATATATATATATATATATTAGGGAGCCCACTGGCCTATAATAGGCTCTGATGGCGTGTCGCGGGTTCGCGTCCCGTTCCCGCCGACCTTTGCTGCGTATCTCTCCCTGTTTCCTGTCATTCTCTACTATACTATACTATCAATAAAGGCAGAACAGCTGAAACAAAATATAATATATATATTATATTCAAAGATTTGCACACATTTTCACGATTTTTAAAAAATAGCAGATCTACAAGCTCATAGCGCGGCACTCGGTGCCGCACTATGAGCTTGTATATCTGCTATTTTTCAATAGCCAACGGTATAAAACAATGGTTAAAAGTGGTTACACAGATGCGTTCCCGGTTATAATGGGTTAAGGGGTCTTGAAGGGGGCTCGATGCTGCCAAACCCACAGAGCAAACTAAAGGGAACAAAACCGTAGGCTGTTTTGGAGCCGTGTCAGGGACCATGCTGGACGTATAATTCCCAGCCCCCCTAAAGGCTGCCACGACAATACAGCCACCACACGTTGGTCTATAGTCGAGAGCTGGTGACAGTCCAGCATTTATTTGACCCCTCATGATTCTCATAAAGGCTTTGGCCGACGCTGACCGCACAGAAATTATACAGACATTATTAGACAAACTTTGGGTACAAATGAGGGTGGTTCCCCCTCCTTTCAGACTGTGAAACCGAGACGTTATGGTCTCTCGAGTGACTGTGTGACTGTCTGTTAGTTGGCTTTTTAAAATGGTACAGTATATAAGATAATAAACGTGGAAAAATCAGAATTATGTGGGCCTTGGGCAGCGTTGCCATGTCCGCTTATTATAAGCGACTTTGGGCTAGTTTTTCTTTAAAGTCGCTTGTAAATATTGGTTGTTGCGAGTTGGTTTTTTTGGGCTTGTTTCTTAAAGTGCGACGCGTTGTGAGCTTGTAGATTGGCTATTTTCAAATGGCCAATGTAGGGCTCGCTTCCTTTGGGCTTGTTTTCATAGACCTGGTTGCTTGTTTCTCTCGCAAAACCTGGCAACCCTGGTCTTGGGCTACACATAGAAATAGAGTGGCTCCAATGTTGTATCTCAGTCTTCATTGCCAGCCTGTGACATCAATCATGTATGATGTCGGTCTATCTATGACATCAGTCGCCTATGACGTAGCTATGACATATGACTCCAAATTTGGGCAAGGGTTCAGCGTGATCACAGCCCCATCAACTTCCATTAAAAAATGTTTTTATAAATAATAACGTTAATAAATAAATAGCGGAGGTATTATGTGGCCTACTGGCAGTGTGCATATAATGTTTGACAGGCTGATCGGTCCAGCGGTTTGCGAGATTGTGTGTCTGTCTGTAGCTCCAGGACAGTCAGACAGACTGATTCAATTCAATTTTATTATAGTGCCAAATCACAACAAGTTAAGACACTTTACATAATAGAGCAGAGATCCGACAATTTCCCACGCTGAGCAAGCAGACAGACAGACAGACAGACAGACAGACAGACAGACAGACAGACAGACAGACAGACAGACAGACAGACAGACAGACAAGGGGTTCATTTTACCTCTCGTGCTGTCAGCGGGGCTCTTAGCATGGAATCAGTGGTACAGTCAGTCAGTCAGTCTATCCGTCAGTACATAATTATTGAAAACTATACTGGCTGGATTGTCATGGAATTTGCTGTGCACCTTCTGGCTCCCCAGAAGATGGACACTCCTGATTTTGGTGACCCGATGGCCTTTCCTTAATCTAGTACCACCATGAGGCCAAAATGTCCACTTTCACACACTTTCCTTCCCCAGCAAGACTCAAGACTCAAGACTCAATCTAGAAAACTACTGGCTGGGTTGCCATGTCATTTGCTGTGCAACTTCATGTTCCCCGGAGGAAGAACCCTAACTATATCAGTGACCCCGTGACCTTTCCTCTAGGTTGTCCAAAACCGCCGATCTGACCGATGTGCCCATATATAGGCATACTGTATATGGAGACCCAGTTATCCAGAACCACCAATCCAACCGATATGACCATATATATATATATGGGCATGCCTATATAAGGGCATATACTGATGACATCAGGGATCTCCATATACGGACACAAAAGGGACAAAGACAGACAGACAGATAGACTGTTACAACGAGTAATCTGACAACAGGTATAACAGGTATTGCATAAGCGGGTGGGGCATGCATTCCCGACTTGCATCGTTCCCGGGTATAGAGCGGTGCCCAACGGACACCGGTCTAATTTAATGAATCTATTCAAATAGGGCATAGCAGTGGCGGCCATTTTCTGGTTCCACTTCAAAATACCCAATGCATTTTTCCCATTGACATTTCCAATAATATTTATATCAATTCATTTAAGCCTAGAATCGAGCCATCCAGGGTCCTGGTGAATCATGACCATAAAACATTTTTTTTCTGTGATTCTTTTTTATTTTATATTTAATTATATGATATACTATATATTTAATAAATACCCTTTGTTTTGCCGTTTTCAAAAAAGTTTTTTCACAGAATCAAACGTTTTATGGTCATGATTCACCAGGACCCGGGATGGCTTGATTCTAGGCTTAAAATAATTGATATAAATATTTTTGGAAATGTCAATGGGAAAAATGCATTGAGTATTTTGAAGTGGAACCAGAAAATAGCCGCCACTGCTATGCCCTATATCACTTGCAGCGCCATTAAGTCAGCGGGGAAAAAAAAAAAAGTTCTGAGCTGAATATATTTCACATACATTTCCTTACGTTTGTCAAATGGAAACTTGTGGGAGTCGTCAACGTCAACTCATGTGACCCCTGTGACCCTTTTGAAGGCCTGTGACGGGGTAAGACGATGCTAAAATCACACGGTAAACACGGGACGAAATCATTAGCCCGCTGGATTCCACAAAGGAACCTTATTAAAAGGAAAACACCCACGTGTCACATTCATCCACTCCTTACAGCTGTTATGATGAAAAAAACATAAGACTTTAATATTCTTGACATTAAACAGTCTGTGCCAACGCCGTAGGTTGTGTTTAAAGGGGGAACAAAAATATGGGGCTGATATTTCCATATTCCATTTCAGACTGTCATATGAAAATACTTAGGCGAGTATTAGAGCTTAATAATGTTGACACTAAACCGTTGGAATAATTGTAAACTGTATTTAAGGAAAATGTGTTCATCTGTGTGATATTTTGTCTTTCCCTTTATGTTGCCATAAGCAAATATATGTTCCTCTAAAGCTTAATATAGCTGACAGGGATGGAGAGAGAGAGAGAGAGAGAGAGAGAGAGAGAGAGAGAGAGAGAGAGAGAGAGAGAGAGAGAGAGAGAGAGGGAGACCCACTATTCATAGACCACATTAAGGGGAATAATGTGTGTGTGTAATACACAGTATGTCCTTTTAGATTGTCATAAGAAAATACTTTAGAAGTCATGAGCTTATTGATGATGTTAAAGAGAGAGACAGTGTATGTGTATGTTTGTGCGTGCCAATGCTAAAGTAAAAGTACAAAGGTACCCAGTGCCAATTGTCTAAGTAATCCTGGGCGCTACACTCCCTCTGCCAGCAACCAAAAAAGAAATAAAAAAAGGTATTGGTACTGTATCAAAATGTACTTAAAGTACCAAAAGTGAAAGTATGCGATGTCGCGATGCGACGCGTTGTGAGCTTGTAGATCGGCTATTTTCAAATAGCCTCGGTATAAAATAGGGCTAAAGTGGTTAATGTATGTTTTATAGTGTAATAATAAAGTAACTAGTAACTTAAGTTTTCAAATAATTGTAGTGGAGTAAAAGTATAATATTTGCCCTCTGAGATGTCGTGGAGTAGAAGTATATATATATATATATATATATATATATAAAAAAAAATATGGGGTGACAGTAGTACTGTACATTGAACAGATGAGTTTTCTGTGTCAGCAGTGCAGTGAGATCAGACTTGAATCGGATCAGAATGAGATCAGCCTCCATCTGCATGTCATCAGAGCTGACATGTGACATTTTGTTCTCTGAAAGACCAGATTCTAAGAACACATACATGGGGGACCTTCTCGGAACGTCTCAGAACAGTAGAATACAGTAGTACCACCGCTACTCCCCCCCAAAACCACCAACCACTGTCATCAGTGAGCTTGAGCTGATTAAGACCAAACCACAACAGTACAAGACTCATTAAGCATGAAAACACTAGGCCTCTCTGCTGATTACTACCGTCTCTCTGTGTCTCTATGTGTCTCTATGTGTGTGTGCGTGTGTGTGTGTGTGTGTGTGTGTGTGTGTGTGTGTGTGCGTGCGTGCGTGCGTGCGTGCGTGCGTGCGTGCGTGCGTGCGTGCGTGCGTGCGTGCGTGCGTGCGTGCGTGCGTGCGTGCGTGCGTGCGTGCGTGCGTGCGTGCGTGCGTGCGTGCGTATCCATTCTGAACTCTTCTACAATAGCAGAGCAAAGTGCCACTTTTCGGCTACGGTTTCTACCTTTCCTCCATGACCGTCCCCTGACCCTCCTGTCCCTCCCTTTAAAAGCACCCTGTACAAAGGCCAGACCACTAAGCAGTATTAGTGGAACGTTTGGAAGAGATGAGACCAATGGTGCATGGCACAAATCCCATAGAACACTCATACGCACACACACAACTCCTCTATTATATAATAAGTAGCACGTGCGGCGCTTTGCGACGCGTCGCTCAGCGCGTTTCGGTATGCCTAGCGCTGGCCGGGTCACTGCGTGGGTGAAATAGGCTCTCTCTGGGGTTTGGGTGTGGTTCAGGTTAGGATCAAAACATCACTCTACAGATCGCAACTAACCGTCTTGGAAAATATTTTTTTTTGGTTCCGACGACTGTCGAAGTGCTTTGAGAGACTTCATACTAAGCAGTGGCGTAAAGTAACTAAGTACTGTACTTGAGTAAAATGTTTAGGTATTTTTACTTTACTGGATTATTTCAAATGTTCTACTCCATTACATCTCAGACGCAAATATTGTACTTTTACTCCACTACAATTATTTGAAAACTTTAGTTACTATAATTACTTTGTTCATTTGGATTATTATTATAACACATATATTAACCACTTCAGCTATACATTTCGGCCATTTGAAAATAGCCGATCTACAAGCTCACAATGCGTCGAGATGTGACGCATTGTGAGCTTGTAGATCTGCTATTTTCAAACAATTGTTATACTTTTTATACATTTGAAAACTTGTGATATGGGACATTCTGCATAATGAGTACTTTCTACTTTTGGTACTTTAAGAACATTTTGATACCAATACTTTTGTACTTTTACTTGAAATATTGAATTCCGGACATTTACATTGCAGTATCGATACTTTTACTTAAGTAAAACATTTGAGTACTTTTCCCACCACTGATACTAAGGCCGACCATTGTTGTTATGTTAGCATTGTAGCGTTCTCCATCACGCACACTGTTGAAGCTCTCACACAAACACTACAGCTTTATAGTACCAAATTACCATGCGGCTGCTTAGTCTACAACATGACCTAATTTCCTGAACCGACGACAAAAGAGCAAAAACAAAAACAAAAGCAGCAGGACAGTCTACTGGTTCTAATCACGGCACAGTTTGACTGGATATTCTGCAATAACAACGTAGATGATTATGTATTTGTATTTATGTAATTTGGTAGAATAGCAGAGTTCCCCACATCCTTTGTGTGTGTGTGTGGTGCATGCATGCGTGCATGTGTGTTGACTTCATCATCCATTAAAGGACGTAAATCTCTGGCTTCTTTCAAAACTGGCCTGAAAAAGCCTCAGTCAAAAGACTACAAGTGGTGATAGATATTAAATCCCATTGTAATGAGGGGTCATAAACTGCCGCCGTTTCCCCCCTCTCCTCTGTAAATATAGATATTTGTATTTTTTGATGACATATTTGATGACGTATTAATGTGTTAATATCCTATGCTGTTGATCAATTGAATACGTAGGACCACAATGGAAACAAGTCCCCAGATACTTTTAGCCTGGCCTGTTTTACTCTACCACCGTGCTGTTTACATTATTGACTATTGGTTGGATTGAATGCTTGATCGTGAGTGGTCAATCGCTGAATTCAGCGGTGTGTTGTTTCTGGATAATGACCGATGAGCTCAATAACAGACCTCTGTCTAATCAAAGACTCAGAGCACCTGCTCATATAAACCTGCGCTGCTTGATGTTGCTGTATCCAAAATGACAGCCATGTAAACAAACACACCATGTCATTTTCCAACTATACGTTGCTCTCAAGAATGTTTTTGAAAACATTTGAAGTGAGAAATAGACGATGCAATAACCGAAAAGTGATTCTATTTGATCCACTACACTTTCTTGTTTACCGTGGCGGCCGTAGCACAACAACGGCAAGAATACCAAAACGTTCGCCCCAAAACACAGTCGCCCCGGGGCAAATCCGAGCGAGTCTTCCAGTTACCTTATGGAATACTTCTATTTGTTTTCCGAGGCGACCATGTCCGCCCAGCCCAACACATATGGAATACTTTCATTGCCGTAAGCAAGGAAATACTTTGTTTTGTTGTTACCTTTGGGTCAATTTATTTATTAAGTATCCGTGTAATAAGCGGGGGATTATCCACCTCCGCTCCGCGTCGTGGATAATCACCCTGTCAGGGTTTATTTTTCAATAATGACCACCTACCCGTACATTATCCCTTGCATAAAGCATTCAATCAACCAAAAGACTCATGCAGGAGTGTGTTTCCTTGGAGCTCTCACCACATCGATGAGGTACGTGTTGACGTCGAAGTTGGGCTTCTTCTTCATGCTGCGTATGACGCAGCTCTGCACCATGCTGCCTCCACACTCCACCTGCAGGCTGGGGGAGGTAACACTGGCCAGCTGGAAACTCTTCAAGTTGCGAACGCCCCAGCACAGCACCTGGAGAGAGAGGGAGACAACGTAGAGGATTAGCTCTACCGATGCCCATTATGTACTATAGCAGCTGAAGCAGTCTGATAGGCAGTGGTGGAAAGTAACTAAATACTGTACATTTACTCAAGTACTGTACTTAAACCTGAGGTACTTCTACTTTACTTGAGTATAACATTTTTAAACATTATACTTCAACAGCACTGCATCTCAGATGCAAATATTGTACTTTTCACTACAATTATTTGACAACTTTAGTTACTAGTTGCTTTGCAGGTTGCGATTATTAATACAAAACATACATTAAAGGGATAGTTCACACAAAATTACACCCCCCATGAAGCCTTGAATTCATGGATGTTTTTTAAGTTTTTGTCGCATTCCTAAGCCAATAATTTGATGCCATCAAAATATTGGCTTATGAATGCGACAAAAAAAAATCTCCATGAATTAAAGTCTCTACGGGGTGTGTAATCGATAGAAAAAAAGTCATTTTGGGTGACTGACATTTTGAATGCAGGACTTTTATGCATAACAGAGTACTTCTATCTACATTGCGGTACAAGTAAAAAAAAAACACGACTGCTAATAGGCCCAGAGGTTTGAAGTGATACAGTGCAGTACCTCTATAGCTGTTCTCTGCAGCACGGGTTTGATTCCCTGTGGGACCATGTAGATGTTGGGTTCTCTCTGGGGGGGCGGGTAGGGGAGGTCAGAGTCGTCCGGCTGCCAATAGGAACACAGGACAGAGCGATGTTAACCCTTTAAGACCTGAGGCGATTTAAAAAAAATCTAAATCCTAACAGTTTTTGGAAAAAAATCTAAACATTTTTTGGGAAGGCCAACTGCCTATCAAAGTGACTGCTGGCCAATCACAGCGCGTCTTTTCCGGGCCTTGGCAGAATCTAGTTGTATAAAAAACACAACGGGATATTCTTTATACAACTAGATCCTGACAAGTCCCGGAAAAGACGCGCTGTGATTGGCCAGTAGTCACTTTGAGTGGCAGCGTGCCTTCCCGAATATGGCGGCCGCGGATACAGGTGGCTCCAATGAACTGCAGAGGCCAATGAGGTATCTAGATTTCTATATCTACGCTCTCACAGGTTCGGAATCACTTGGATAGGTTAAATCCAGAGGACAAATGTCACGTGAAAATGTACATGTGTTGCACATGACCTCACAAAGGGGTCATTAACGAGACACAACAAGCCATGCTATTTTGACAAAACAATGACAGATACCTTAATAACTCAGGTTGTTAAAGCTGCAATCCGGAACGTTTCGTCGTGAATATGATTTCATTTTGACCAATCTGTATGCAGAATATGTTCTGAATTAGAATAAATCTAATTCAACTAGCACATCTACAGTGGTCTCTCTGCTCTTCCATTGAGGAATTTAGACCCTGTGCTAAGGTAGGAACAGAGGTATTGCCTGAAGCTCAAAGTGCAATATTTCCATGGCTCAAGCAGGTATTCCATCTTAGCTCAGGAGAATACATTTTGTCCGTTGTGCAGAGACCTGGGTTCAAATCCCAAAGAGGTTGTTGTTTAAATCATACAGATTGCAGCTTTAAACATTAGTCACTAACTACAATTAGTTTAAAGAGCTGTTGCCATGTTTTTGTACTTTTTCTGTTTTTCATGTGTCTATGAGGTTGATAGAACTTCATTAAGCCCCCGGTGGTGGTTTTATGGTGTAATGATGATATATAGACATAACGAGCGACAAGCAAAGAGATGTCTTTTTCATGCAATTACTGAATTAGGTTTGTGATGATACTGCAAACTATAAAGATGGGTTTCTCAAAGTGGGTGCCGTGGCACCCTTGGGTGCCGTGACGCAAGTCCATGCAGGGGTGTCGCATAATACTTTGATAGAATTTCGAATTTATCAATATCTCTTCAGTTTAACCACCTTTATACTAAGTAAAACAGACCTGATTTGCACTGCACTTGGTGCGTTCTTTTTCAATCTACACCAAATCTCTTTGCTAAAAATAGCAGATTTACAAGCTTTTTTTTGTTTTGTTTGTAGATCGGCTATTTTTGGTGAATGCAGGGGTTTAAGTGGTTAAACGTCAAATATAAAGTTTTTTTTCAATCTGTCCTAATGGAAACAGATATTCTTTCAAGTTTTCATCGTGACATACCGGATGTTAGGGATCTTGCTGTGGATGAAAACGTTATTTACAGGGGTGACCTGAGCCAAAAAGTATTTTTTTTTGTGCGTGTGCGTTGTGCGTGCAAGACTTAATGGGTGCATGTGATGTGCAGGTAGGTCTGCGACGGTACGTGTGTACATGCGTGAGTGCATGCGCGATCGGGTATGCTCATTTTTCCACAGACACCTCCTCCCCAAAGATCCCTGTGATCTCTCTCTCTCTCTCTCTCTCTCTATCTCTCTCTCTCTCTCTCTCTCTCTCTCTCTCTCTCTCTCTCTCTCTCTCTCACACACACACACACACACACACACACCCACACGTGTGTGTGTGTGTGTGTGTGTGTGTGTGTGTGTGTGTGTGTGTGTGTGTGTGTGTGTGCGCGCGAGCGCGCGTGCAGGGGTGCATGCATGTGGTTAAAGGGTGACTTTTCGTCCAACATACTGGGAAACATCAAGACCAAGCCGGATAGTGGGCGACACAGACCGAGCGAGTGAGAATGAAGGAACAATTTGATGAATGGACGTGTGGAAGGAAGGATAGAAGGAGAGACGGATGGATGAATGTTCCTCACTATATCACAGTGCTGAAGACATGTTATTTCTGTGACTCATATACTGCATTTGAAGGCATTATTACCAAACCACTCAGAGAGAATCACGGTAAACCGAGCTGCATAAATCTGCATCTGTGACAGTTTTAAATGTCCCATGATGCAGCTGTGTTGTTTTTTCTACTTCCTGAACTTTGTTGCCGGGCGGACAATATTAGCCAAAACCTCTGGTTCACTGGTTGGAAGCATCTGTTTCCTGGCAAAGTATAGTGCATCGACTGTGTTCTTTACGTTATTGGATAACGGGAATGACGAGAAAAAAAACAAAGTCATACATCTACAACCATGTGACAGGCCTGGAAGTATTTTTTAAACCTCTCTCTTTAACGGTCCCGTGAAATCAAATTAGAATTAGTCATATCCTGGAAAACGATAAAAAAAGAAGGTGATGACTCATCCTGCACATGGGGCTGTATACCAATTTAACATCTAATTAGATCATTTTATTGATTTTTTGTATTTTATGTCCCTTCCCCATTTCTATCAATTCTGCCAGTGGAGCCTTTTCACAGCGGCACATTTGACAGGTAAGCACAACTGAAGGTAAGTAATATCGTTAATCGTAGATGAGTTTCATTTAGGCGATTATGTGTGTCATCATGATGTTAACTGTATGCTGGCACACACACACACCAACACCATTACGCACATACAGCTATGTTGGCTACCCCATCGTCCCTATTCTGGGGGGAACATAAGCCAAAAATAGCAGATCTACAAAAAGAGAGAACCAAACACAGTTGCAACTCGGGGTCCTTTTTCCTAAGTATAGAGGGTTTAAGTGGTTAAATGTCAATCAATGTCCATGACAAATACCGCCTAGCTTCCTATTTTAGAGGAAATACTTACAAATGTGTACACTGCTAGCCATTTCATGCGGGCCTTTAATTTCCCGATATTGCTGCTGAATATTGACCAAACGACGGTATTGCTCCTGTTTGCGTGTGTGCACAGGCCCGGCTTAAAGCACGGGCTCTGGGCACCAAGCTCTCGGGGGCACCAAGCTCTTCGGGGGCACCAAACGCCTGGCAAAAAATCGAGAAAAAAAACTATTGCAAGTAACAGCGCCAAAATAGTGTCCTGGGGCTGCTGAAGTGTGGTAAAACGGTGCACTAAAACACGTCGGCAGTAACCCTCACCCCGCTGGTGAAGCAACACCTGCGAACCTAATTGTAGCCCGGGCACCAATTTTTTCTTTGCCCTTGTTTTTTTTTTCTTTCCTAAATTTTTATCCCACGATTTTGTAACCCTATTTTTTACACCCAGTGCCAATTGTCTATGTAATCCTAGGCACTACCTTCCCTCTGCCAACCTAGGGAGGCCAGGGCCGAGCTCATGCCTCCTTCAATGCATGAGAGCCAACTGACCTTCTTGTCACCTGACAGGGGAGAGTTTCCCTGGTTGGACGTAGCGCGTGGAAGGAACACGTTATTCCAACCAGTTCCCTTCCCCTCCATCAGGCGCCCCGGCTGGCCAGGGGGAGGCAGTATAGTGACCAGGATTACTGCATGTTTTTGTGAGGGTACCTACCCTAGGAGACACGGGGAGAACATGCAAACTCCACACAGAAAGGCCCTTTCGCCAACCCCACCTAGGGTATGGGCACTGATGACGTGGAGGAGAGAACACACCCCCAGCGCCCACAGCGTCCCCTGCGGGAATCGAACCCGGGACCTTATAGCTGTGAGGCGACAGCACTACCGACTGTGCCACCGTGCATCATGTGACTGAGTTGAGGGACTGTGTATGTGGTGCAAGTGCATGACTGCACCACGTGTGTGTGTGTGTGTGTGTGTGTGTGTGTGTGTGTGTGTGTGTGTGTGTGTGTGTGTGTGTGTGTGTGTGTGTGTGTGTGTGTGTGTGTGTGTGTGTGTGTGTGTGTGGCACATGCACATGTATGAGTACCCATTGCTGGTTCTCTGACAGGAATCCTGTCAGCAGCAGCTGAGGAAGCCAAGAAGATAAACCAGAGAGGAAAGAGATGGAAAAGTTACAAAGAGCAAAGCGAGGAAGACAGGTCACAGCATAATCAAAAGATGCATGTCAATCCATCCACAGTATAGAGACAAGAGCTGCTGTTAAAAATCAAAGACCTTACCTCGTCCACGATGTGTGTAGTGGACATCACATCTCCCTATATGACACACACACACACGCGCACACGCACACACACACACACACACACGCACACGCACACGCGCACACGCACACACACACACACACACACACACACACACACACACACACACACACACACACACACAGATAGAGTTCATATAAGCAGTAAAGGGATTGTTTGTCTCTGAATGGCTAGTAGTGACCATTAAACGACTTAATGTTGCGATTCAGGGGTCTGGTGTTGCTGTGCTCCAGCGTGTCTTGCTGGTTGGATTTCCAACTGGGCCAATCAGCATTTTTTGGAACGTAATGATGGAAGTAAACAGTGTAAGACACTTTTTTTTAGCAGCGGTAACGTTTGTGGATAGTGATGTTGAAGTGATTTGGAAAGACTCCCAGGCCAGGAGTAAATAAGTGAAACAAAATGGAAATCCAGGTTTAGTGTCTATACAGGCTATTATAATAACCCACTGTCAACTGAAATAGGAACCTAATCTTGGAGTTCAGTGTTACACCATGTTCAGTGTCTTATCGAATTATGTGACCGGCTTGTGATTGGTTGAGGGGATGAACTAATCGTCAAGGACTCTCTCCTCGGCAGCGGTCATCTCAGAAAGATGGCTGCAATGGGAACACTTTCAGACTAAATAAAGGGATACACAGTGGTGTAAAGTAACTAAGTACATTTACTCAAGTACGGTACTTAGGTACAATTGTTAGGTATTTGTTTTACTTTACTTGAGTATTTCCAATTTCCAATACTTTAACTTCTACTCCATACATCTCGGATCCAAATATTGTACTTTTACTCCACTACATGTATTTGAAAACTTTAGTTACTATTTATTTTGTAGATTTAGATTATTATTACAAAACATACATTAACCACTTCAGTCCTACAGTATATACATTTTGGCCATTTAAAAAAAATTGCATATCTACATGCTCACAATGCGTCGCATCGCGACGCATTGTGAGCTTGTAGATCTTGTGAGCTTGTAGACCGCTTGTAGATCGGCTATTTTTATACATTTGAAAACTTGAAATGGGACATTCTGCATAATCAGTACTTTTACTTTTGGTACTTTAAGTACATTTTGATGCCACTTGTACTTTTACTCAAGCACATTTTGAATTCCGGACTTTTATACGTGTAACAGAGTATTTTTATATCGCAGTATTGATGCTATTACATAAAACATTGGAGTACTTTTTCCACCAGAGAGAAAGGACAGGTAGACACAGAACGAAACGAGGGATGTTATCAAGACAGAAGGAAAAGAGTGGAAAACTGACCTCTTGACCTGGGATGTGATGAATTGCTGGCTGCAGGGATTATAGATAATGGAGGGAGAGACAGAGAATGGATAAGAGCTTCATATGAAAAGATTCATGGGTCTATACGTGACCATGCGCAAACGTTTAGCCATGATGAGCGCCGTGAGGAGCACCTTGTCTCTGCGGATCAGCTGGAAGGCGGCCAACAGCTCTCCGGCGTTCTTGCTTCCAAAGCGAACGGGGAACCAGGCCAGGCGGGGGGAGGCGGAGGTGGACGGCTGACACACACAGCGACCCATGAACTCGTCTGCGTTCTGGAATACGCGCACGGATCACACACGTGCACACACGCACGCGCACACACACACACACACACACACACGCACACACACACACACACACACACACACACACACACACACACACACACACACACACACACACACACACACACTCACACACTCACACACACACACACACACACGATAGTCAGATAGGTGACAAATTATTAACCACTTAACCCATTAAGACTGGAAGATTTGGAGAATCGGCCCTGTCGTATTCATGTCAAGGACCCCCGAAATTGTATGTATTTGGCCGCAGACCCCCATCTCAAAATATGTTGTTCCAGGGACCCCCAGAAGCAAAGATTTGAGTTAAAAATGTTCACTTTAAAAAATATATACTGTATATTGAAACATTCGCGGATTTTGTTCAAGCGCATAGGTGTGCACTCGGTGCCGCGCTATGAGCTTGTAGATCTGCTATGTTTTAAATAGCCAAAGAATAACATAATGGTTAAAGTGGTTACACAGATGCGTTCCCGGTTCGAATGGGTGAAAGGGAACCGTTCAGCACACACACACACACAGACCCCTCTCTCTCTGGACACTCACGTAAGTATCGGAGTCGTACAGCTCCACCAGGACGTTGGGGGGGTTGGACATGATGACCTCCGGGTCCCCGAAGATCTCCACCTCGTAGAAGATCAACGTCTGGTCCCAGATGGGGTTCAGAGAGTTACGCACCGTCACCGTCTTCTGGGACTGATGGAGGAACGACACGATGGCATAGGAATCTACACACACACACACACAGAGAGAGAGAGAGAGAGAGAGAGAGAGAGAGAGAGAGAGAGAGAGAGAGAGAGAGAGAGAGAGAGAGAGAGAGAGATGACATTTCTCTTCTTACTCTTGCCCCCTGATTGCCCCCTGAGAGGGATCAGGGGGCAAGAGGGTAGACAGACCACATTACTTTTTACCCCTTGTATAGGGGTGTTGTTACTGTTTTTCATGCCAACGTTTTTAAACCATGTAGCACTTTTTTTGGTAGCACTTTATATTAACTATACACTATAAAGCATTAGTTAAGCATTAGTAAATGCTTAATTCATCATGAACTCATCATTAGTAAAGCATTATTCATACATTACTAAGCATTAGTAAACACGGTTATAAATGTTGAAACTATACACTATTAAGTATTAGTTAAGCATTAGTCAAAACACTTAATTCATCATTAATTCATCATTTGTATAGCATTATTCATACATTACTAAGCATTAGTAAACACAGTTATAAACCTTTCAACTATACACAATTTTCAATTAGTTAAGCATTAGTAAGTACTTAATTCATAATGAATTCATCATTTATATAGCAATTAAGTACTTAATTCATCATGTATTCATCATTTATATAGCATTAATAATACATTAATAAGCGTTTGTAAACACAGTCATAAGCATTTTATTGCCCATTGATAACCTAATCTTTAATGTGCTTAATGATTGTATTCTCACACTTTGTAAATGATAGATTCAACATTTATAAATAGGTATTATATCAATTTACAAACCAGTTATTTATGAGTTGTTAATGGTTCATACGATCATTTAGAAAGTCTAAGTAAACACCATATACAAACCACTTGGATGTATATTTATGCGGACATTTGTACATGGTTCGTGAGTGTGTTAATAAATGTCTTATAAACACTTATTCATACTCAATGAATGATTTATTAAGGTAGTTACTACTTGTTAGTTAAGTATTTTGCGTGAGCCCATCTAAAGTGAGGACTATCTATGCCTTATAAAGCATTTATAAATGAGATAGCGTGAGCCCATCTAAAGTGAGGACTATTTATGCCTTATAAAGCATTTATAAATGAGATAGAAGCAGTGATATAGAAAGTGCCAATATTTATTGCAACAATTGAGACAGAACATGGCCCGTGCAGTGTAAAAATACAATTAACATTCTTGTGCTGTATGAAAATAAACAAACAATATGCAATGCTATAAACATGTACACATGGCTGATAAGTTAAATAAACATTTTACTTCATGAACATAAACAATAAACAATCTGTTATGCTATAAACATTTAAACATGGCTGATAAATTAAATAAACATTTTACTTCATGAAAATAAACAATAAACAATCTGCTATGCTATAAACATGGAAACATGGCTGATAAATTAAATAAACATTTTACTAACTTTATGAAAATAAACAATAAAAAAATCTGCTATACTATGAACATGTAAACATGGCTGAAAATTTTAATTAACATTCTTGTACTGTACGAAAAGAAAAACATTCTGTGTTCTGCCTTCACTATGCATATAGCCACCCTTGCAGAGCTAGGCAGATAGTTCAGGAAGTAAAAAAATAAAAAATCTGTTTGGAGGCAAAGTCTTGTTTTGGGTTTCTTCTTTAAATTATCTTCTTTGGTTTTTCTTATTTGTAGAACAGCAATGACATGGAAAACACAGTGAATGGATTTGTTAAAATGTGTACTGAATAATGTTTTCCACAGTAAATATTTTAACTTTTTAACAATGCTTTTAAAGAAATGAATTAACTTGCAAACATGAATTAAGCAGCTAAACATTCACACAGTTGCAATGATGTGAAATTAACATGTAGGCCTACATAAACACATCCTTGGTTGTGCTGGAAATAATAATATGCAAATCTCTCCCAATATGCACAAATAAATCACTTGAGTGAAAATAAAAACACAACATTGCTCCCTATAATGGCATTACAGCATTAGCTCAGAGCAGAATAGCCTATAAGCTAACATGATACACAGCAGCCTAATGGCTAACAGGCTAACAGGCTAGGGCCTAGGCCATATGACTGGTACTGATTAGCAACAAACATGACGTTTTTGCCACAGACAGAATACACAGTTGGGCTGTGAAAAAGGTTCTAGCAATCATGTTTCATCATTACTGAGACAATACATCACAAGGCCAGTACTTACAGACACAGCTGCACATAGCTTTGCTCTATGCTAAACAGGAAGTGAATGCACACTGCAGGTGTTGCCAGATTTTGCAAAGTCTTTGAAAACAAGCCCAAAAAAGCAAGCAACTTGGCTCAGTTTTACCACTTTACATCGGCAATTTGAAAATAGCAGATCAACAAGCTCATAATGTGTCACATCAAGACACGTTGTGAGCTTGTAGATCTGTTATTTTCAAATAATATTAGGAAAAAAGTAAAATATTTTTCCTTTCCATGAACATTTTTGGGAACCACTGGTTTAAAAAAAACATTAGAAAGTAAGCCCAATGAAGCAACTACACTTTTAAAAAAAGCCCCAAATTGTGTATTATAAGCAGACATGGCAACACTGGTAAACAGGAAACACATTGATATCCCCTACCTGGCCACGCCCACAGTGGGCAGGTAGGTGGACAATGTTATACAATGTAATAAACATATTTTTTTTTTGTAAAGTGTAGTTGCTTAATTGGGCTTGCTTTCTAATGTTTTTTTTTAAACCAGTGGTTCCCACATTTTTTCATGAAAATATTAAACTTTTTTTCCCAATATGTTTTTGAAAATAACAGATCTACAAGCTCACAACGTGTCATGATGTGACACGTTGTGTGCTTGTTGATCTGCTATTTTCAAATGGCCGATAGCTGGTAAAACTGAGCCTAGTTGCTTGCTTCTTTTGGGTTTTCAAAGACCTGGCCGCTTGTTTTTTTTGCAAAATCTGGCAACACCTGCAGAATGCATTCACTTCCTGTTTAGCATAGAGCAAAGCTATGTGCAGCTGTGTCTGTAAGTACTGGCCTTGTGATGTATTGTCTCAGTAATGATGAAACATGATTGCTAGAACCTTTTTCACAGCCCAACTGTGTATTCTGTCTGTGGCAAAAACGTCATGTTTGTTGCTAATCAGTACCAGTCATATGGCCTAGCCTGTTAGCCTGTTAGCCTGTCAGCCATTAGGCTATTTCCAGCAAAATCAGGGATGTGTTTATGTACATGTTAATTTCATATCATTGAAACTGTGTGAATGTTTAGCTGCTTAATTCATGTTTGCAAGTTAATTCATTTCTTTATTTCGTTAAAAAGTTAAAATATTTACTGTGGAAAACACTATTTAACAAATCCATTCTATGTGTATTTCATGTCATTGCTGTTCTACAAATAAGAAAAAACAAAGAAGATAATTTAAAGAAGAAACCCAAAACAAGCCTTTTTTTGTTGTTTTTACCTTCTGATGTTAACTGTCTGCCTAGCTCTGCAAGGGTGGCTATACCCATAGTGAAGGCAGAACCCAGATTTATTTTTTCATACATACAGTACAAGAATGTTTATTACATTTTTCAGCCATGTTTACATGTTTATAGCATAGCAGATTCTGTATGGTTTATTTTCATAAAGTACAATTATGTTTACTTAATTTATCAGTCATGTTTACATGTTTATAGCATAGCAGATTGTTTATTGTTTAATTTTCATAAAGTACAATGTTTATTTAATTTATCAGCCATGTTTACATGTTTATAGCATAGCATATTGTTTATTGTTTATTTTCATGCAGTAAAATGTTTATTTAATTTATCAGCCATGTGTACATGTTTATAGCATTGCATATTGTTTGTTTATTTTCATACAGCACAAGAATGTTTTCTTTTTACACTGCACGGGCCATGTTCTGTCTCAATTGTTGCAATAAATATTGGCACTTTCTATATCACTGCTTCTATCTCATTTATAAATGCTTTATAAGGCATAGATAGTCCTCACTTTAGATGGGCTCACGCTATCTCATTTATAAATGCTTTATAAGGCATAGATAGTCCTCACTTTAGATGGGCTCACGCAAAATACTTAACTAACAAGTAGTAACTACCTTAATAAATCATTCATTGAGTATGAATAAGTGTTTTATAAGACATTTATTAACACACTCGCTAACCATGTACAAATGTCCGCATAAATATACAACCAAGTGGTTTGTATATGGTGTTTACTTAGACTTTCTAAATGATCGTATGAACCATTAACAACTCATAAATAACTGGTTTGTAAATTGATATAATACCTATTTATAAATGTTGAATCTATCATTTACAAAGTATGAGAATACAATCATTAAGCACATTAAAGATTAGGTTATCAATGGGCAATAAAACACTTATAACTGTGTTTACAAACGCTTATTAATGTATTATTAATGCTATATAAATGATGAATTCAAGATGAATAAAGTACTTACTTGCTATGTAAATGATGAATTCATGATGATGTAAATACTTAATAATGCTTAACTAATTGTAAATCGTGTTTAGTTGAAGGGTTTATAACTGTGTTTACTAATGCTTAGTAATGTATGAATAATGCTATACAAATGACGAATTAATGATGGATTAAGTGTTTTACTAGTGCTTAACTAATACTTAATAGTGTATAGTTGCAACATTTATAACTGTGTTTACTAATGCTTAGTAATGTATGAATAATGCTTTACTAATGATGAGTTCATGAGGAATTAAGCATTTACTAATGCTTAACTAATGCTTTATAGTGTATAGTTATTATAAAGTGCTACCCTTTTTTTTATATGACTCAATGTTTTTAAGTTTTCAATTTAACACAAAACAAAAACATTTTAAACACAAGAAGCAGACATACAAATAGACAACAAATGAAACAAACAACAAAAATACAATCCAATACAATAAATACAATAAAATAACGCAATGCAAGAAATTTTAGATTTGTGAAAAGTCGTTACAAATAAAATGTATTATCATTATTGAACGCAGGACGTCCCAGTGATGTGGTATTGAGGATAAATAGGGCTCAGAACATTGTTTAACCTCTTAAAACCAGTGGTTCTCAAACTTTTTCGTGTCAAGGACTCCCAAAATGATATGTATTTTGCAGATATACTGTACAAGCTCATAGAGTGGCACTCGGTGCCCTGCTATGAGCTTGTATATCTGCTATTTTTTAATAGCCAAAGTACAAACTATGGTTAAAGTGGTTAAAATGATCGTGACGCTATATTAACACATTTAGCTGGGGCCCCCCTGGAACACCTTCAAGGACCCCTGGGGGTCCCCGGACCCCACTATGAGAACCAATGTCTTAAACCCTATACGTCAAAGAGGCATCTCTCACGTTGTGTGATATGTCGTGAGCTTGAAGATCTGCTATTTTCGCAGAATGTTTGCCTATTATGATTATGTCCAGAACAGGGTGGGCTAGGATTGCCAAAACTACCTGACATTTCCAAGTAAAAATAAGGGATACCGAGAAAAGAAGTCACGTATGAAGAGTTTTTTGTCTAATTATATTGTGATTACGCATCCCATTGAGTTTGTGTGTGAGTCTGATTCTAAACTTTACTCCTGTGTGTCGTCTCGCACCTTTGTCATGATTTTGAGCCAAGTTCGTGACAATTAACCACTTGAACCCCAGCATTCGTATTCTGGGGGGAACATTAGCCCAAAATTTTGGCTCAGAGAATTGGGGGTGTGGACATAAAAAAAGCGGTCCAAGTACCGAGACGACTTAGGCTATGTCCGGTTTGCTGAGTCAAGATGGTTTAAGTGGTTAACAACCCGTATTATAGCATTATGTATGTAGTTTATGAGCTGACATTGATTGAGTCCCAAAATAAGGAACGAAGTGTGTCCCTTATCAGCAGTGGTGGAAAAAGTACTCAAATGTTTTACTTAAGTAAAAGTATCAATACTGCAATGTAGAAGTAGCCTACTCTGTTACAAGTAAAAGTCCGGAATTCAAAATTTACTTGACTTAAAGTACAAAAGTATTGGTATCAAAATGTATTAAAGTACCAAAAGTAAAAGTACTAATATTGTCTGAATTGTCTGTAAAAATATTTTATTTTGTATGAAGTGTATTTTTGAAAACGAGATGATTCATCTCAAGGGTTTACTCCTAGTAAAGAAATTTCAGACAATATGTTTGAAAATAGCCAATCTACAAGCTCACAACGCGTTGCGGTGCGACACGTTGTGAGCTTGTAGATCGGCTATTTTCAAATATTCTAGGTATAAAATAGGGCTGAAGTGGTTAATGTATGTTTTATAATGTAATAATTTATATCTGCAAAGTAACTAGTAACTAAAGTTTTAAAATATTTGTGGTGGAGTAAAAAGTACAATATATTTGCCTCTGAGATGTAGTGGAGTAAAAGCATAGACAATTGGAAATACTCCAGTAAAGTAAAAGCACCGCAAAATTGTACTGAAGTACGGCACTTGAGTAAATGTACTTAGTTACTTTACACCGCTGCGTATCGGTTCAACAAGGGACACGTCTTTTTAGTTTTCCAAATAAGGGGACGATTCCTTTTTTTTTCAAAGGACGGTTGGCAACACTGTGGCTATATGTGGTTTAAAGCTTCAGATTGAGGACGAGACGTTCAGAGGAGCATAACATTTGACGTCAGATCTGATGTGGTCCCAGTTAGGAGATGAATCATGTTGAATTGTGTTTTTGGACGCTGAGTAATGTCAGGAGCCGAGCCACGTTGCTCTAACCTATTCAAACCGGGAACGCGCCTCTGTCATTTTTTTTTTCTTTTCTTTGGGCTATTCAAAAATAGCAGATATATCTGCTAGATCTGCTAGTTTTTGGGGAAAATTGTGGAAAATGTGTGCAAATCTTTGAATATATATATATTTAAAGCAAACATTATTTTGTAACTCAAATCTTTGCTTCTGGGGATTCTATAATGTCTTCTAAATCCTAACAGTTTTTTTTGTTGTTGAAAAAACACATGTTGCTGTAATATCAATGGTTCTCAAAAATTATATGTATTTGGCCGTGGACCCCCATCTAAAAATAGTTTGTTCCAGGGACCCCCAGAAGTTGCAACAGAGTAAAAAATGTTTGCTTTAAAAAAAATTGCAAACAAATTCACGATTACGAACAAATCAGATCTACAAGTTCATAGCGTGGCACTCTGTGCCGAGCTATGAACTTGTATATCAGCCATTTTTGAATAGCCAAAGAAATCTTAAAATGACACAGATGCGTTCCCGGTCTTAAAGGGTTAACCAATCAAGACACGTGAAACATGGCAGACTTTGTAGAACGTGTTGTTTTCATGGAAGCGGTTAACTGTTGCCTTGATGTGTAACGTTTCAAGTCAGGTCACAGTCAAATTAGATTAAAGCCCAATATCACAAAACATTGTCCCAAAGGGCAGCACAAAACTAAACAATGAAAACAACAAGTAACAATAAAGTAAATACAAAGGCATGCAATGCACACATACACACACATGCGCACGCACGCACGCACGCACGCACGCACGCACGCACGCACGCACGCACGCACGCACGCACGCACGCACGCACGCACGCACGCACGCACGCACGCACGCACGCACGCACGCACGCACGCACGCACGCACGCACACACACACACACACACACACACACACACACACACACACACACACACACACACACACACACACACACACACACACACACACACACACACACACACACACACAGATAAAA
>NC_137620.1:10962411-10969911 GCF_963280865.1 Gymnoscopelus braueri | reverse complement strand
ATGTTCAAAGATTTGCACACATTTTCATGA
Source organism: Gymnoscopelus braueri (assembly GCF_963280865.1). Classification (NCBI taxonomy): domain Eukaryota; kingdom Metazoa; phylum Chordata; class Actinopteri; order Myctophiformes; family Myctophidae; genus Gymnoscopelus; species Gymnoscopelus braueri. Next base: position 10,969,881 of record NC_137620.1, on the reverse strand, counting down.
TTTTTCAAAAATAGCAGATATACAAGCTCGTAGCGCGGCACTCGGTGCCGCGCTATGAGCTTGTAGATCTGCTATTTTTGAATAGCCTAAAGTGTAAAATAATGCTTTTTAGCTCAAATAAAAAAATGACACAGTTCCAGGTCTTAATGGGTTAAAGTGCTCATGTGGCCCATAGTCGCTTCTTTTGGGCTGGTTTTCCTAGACCTGATTGCTTGTTTCTCTCACAGAATCTGGCAACACTGCTCTGGCAACAAATGCTGTCACAGTCAGCATGGCACATGCCATATTTGGGTGTAGCTGTATAGTGCGAACTCTATATATGGTCATGTCTGAGCAGTGGTGGAAAAAGTACTCACATTTCTTACTTAAGTAAAAGTATCAATACTGCAATGTAGAAATACTCTGTTACAAGTAAAAGTCCAGAATTCAAAGTTTATTTGAGTAAAAGTACAAACTTGTTGGCATCAAAAAGTACATATTTGCCTCTGAGATGTAATTGAATGGAAGTAAAAGTATTGAAAATTGGAAATACTTCAGTAAAGTAAAAAATCACACCCTGTGTGAAGTGGGCGGTGTCTTGCTAGCTAATCACAATACTGAATGGAGTCAACCAATCATGTACAAAAAATAAATACATTTATTGAAACACTCTTTATGAAAGTCATATTCCGATGTACAAAAGATAAATACATTTATTGAAACACTCTTTATGATGGACGAAACCATAACTTAAAAAAAACAAATGTATGTTTTTTTTAAAGTTATGGTTTCTTATATAGGGCTATGCACATGTGTCATGTGACACTGGCCAATCACAGTCCTGAATAGATTGTGATTGGCCAATCACGGTGCAGGGTTAGGCGGGGTAAATTTTTGGCCAATCACAGCGCAGGATAATTGTACAAATTTCCAAACCTCACTTATAGGGGCGGTTTCACCGCCCAAAAATACCTCATAATTGTACTTAAGTACAGTACTTGAGTAAATGTACTTAGTTACTTTACACCACTGTGTCTGAGTCATAGTGAACTCTATATGGTTATGCCATTATTTATATAGCATTTAATATAGGATTCCCATTTTTATTCTTATTCCCATTTCTCTCCATCTCCTTTTATTCCGTCTCTCTCCACCCCTCATTCATCCAAGACAACTAGACCGTTAAATCTCCATGTTTTTCTCCTCTCAACCCCCCCCCCCCGTTCTTCACTCTCTCTCTCTCTATCCATCTTTCCGTGGTTCCTACCTCAGCAATGTCAAACCTTTAAATAATCTCTGGATTCCTTTTATGAATCATTATTTTTTTAAACTCTGGGTTATACTTTTGTGAACAGCTAATGTGGTCTGTCTACCCTCTTGCCCTCCCCCCCCCCCTCCTCCCCCCTCTCTCTCTCACTCTCTTTCTCCTGTCTCTCTCTTTATGTGGCTTTACAGAGGAGGGAAAAAAAACACTAAATGATTTTAAACATTAAAGGACTTTTCAATATGCTTCATATTACCGAGTATTTTAGTAGGGCAGTGTACACGAATACATCAGGCTGTATGGCTACCCATCAGTCAGTCAGTCAGTCAGTCAGTCAGTCAGTCAGTCAGTCAGTCTTTCACCCATTAATTTTCTGCATGTACGTTTCTGTATGTATTTATAACTGCCATTCATTCTAGTTCGCCTGTCTATCTGTGTGTCTGTTCATCTGTGTGTGTGTGTGTGTGTGTGTGTGTGTGTGTGTGTGTGTGTGTGTGTGTGTGTGTGTGTGTGTGTGTGTGTGTGTGTGTGTGTGGGGGTGTGTGTGTGTGTGTGTGTGGGGGTGTGTGTGTGTGTGTGTGTGTGTGTGTGTGTGTGTGTGTGTGTGTGTGTGTGTGTGTGCCTGCGTGCGTGCGTGTGCAAATCGGTTGAGTGATTTACGCTGTGATGTTTCTCTGTGTTTTATTGAATCATATCAATCAATCATACTGGAACTGGAATTCTGTTTTCCACCGAGGCCTGTTCAGTACAACAGACACCAGTATCATCAACTATCACATTTCTCTTCATTTAATTATGAAATAATTAATTAGAAGAGTATGTTGTCACATTCAAGCCTAAAGTTTGTATGTCCATATTTCATATATTTTCTCATTTTTGGGGGTAAATGAATGTCCTACATTAATGTTATCATCTATACTGACATGCCCAAAATAGGGACACCCGGTTGAAAGGTGGTTAAGTCTGTGTGTTAACCAATATGGAACCAATGAAAAGTATTAACTAAGAGTTTATGACTAAATAATTACAAACTCCAAATACAAAACGCATCATTGTATTCGGTGTAGCTTGGTATGGTTAATTGGTCTTAATTGGCTCACACTTGGTAGGATGCAACATTGGTACATTGTGATTCAAAAGGCCATTTTGGGTAAGCTGCCCGCTTACATAAATACTAAGTTTTAATGTTCTAATAACAGTTACAATTTACGCTCACAGAAAGGGTTGCACTGTACGATACCTGCTGCTCCAACTGAGGCTTGCAAGATGAGTTTGTTTTACCGAGGACCATGGTAGTCAGTGGAATGAAAATTGGGGGGATCGATCATACTGGGGATGAATATTCTATGATTTTTCAAAGGTTAGTGAAAACACTCGAAAATCGCTGGCAGTGGGGTGGCAAATTATGTTTTATTTCTGTCAGTCAAAGAAATTGGATCACCTTATCTCACTTCAGGATTAAAACATTAAATACATTTAGAGAACTTACAGTATGTGGTGTTGATGTAGTTGTATTTTTTATTGTTTTGGTTGTGTTTGTCTCATTCTTTGTCATGTATATAGATACTATGTAACTCTGTTGTACTGCGTTTGCCCTGTCTTGGCGAGCACTCACTCAATGTGATTTTTCCTGGTTAAATAAAGGTTACATACATTGGAACAGGTTCCTTTTTCCATTTCCTGCAAATTATCTATTTTGGACGGACGTGCAACGTTTCCACCCCACAGTGACGGTATTATGTTGCTTTGGTGAACATTACCTGAGAAGCTGTCCTTATCCATGGCAAACAGATCTCTGGCTTGGTACAGGTAACAACGCAAATGGTACCTCGTCCCAGCTAGAACACACACACACACACGCACGCGCGCACGCACACGCGCACACACACACACACACACACACACACACACACACACACACACACACACACACACACACACACACACACACACACACACACACACACACACACACACACACACACACACACACACACACAGGGGGAGAGACAGAAAACAAAACCCTTGAGCAAACACATCATTATCTTGAGTAGCAACCATAAAAATGTCCTCATAAAAAGTGTCTAAAAACTGTTAAGACAGAAAAATTATAGAAAACCAGATTTAAAACATTCAGCCCACCAACGTGCTCCGTGGCTTGCTCACACACGCACACACACACATACACGCACACACACACGCGCACACACACACACACACACACGCACACACACTCGCACGCACACGCACACGCACGCACACACACACACACACACACACACACACACACACACACACACACACACACACACACACACACACACACACACTTGTGAGGTCTTCAACATTTTAGGACACCGACGCTATGAATGTTTTTTTGACAATTGTTTTAAATGTTTAACCCTAAAGACAACAAATAGAGGACTTATACAAGCTCAAAATGCATCGCAACACAACACGTTGTGAGCCTGTAGATCTGCTATTTCCGGTGCGTGACACTGGCGCGTATCTAAGTATAAATCAGGCCTAACTCCAAGCCCGACTTTAAAACCTATAAATGTCTAATCCTAATCCTAACCCGAAGGTTTTCCTAACCGTAAACCTCACCAAAATATCTAACCATAAAAACAACCGTTTCTCTAATAAGGATCAGGAAAATGTTCCTCATATTATATTTCTCATATTCTGATATAATTGTGGGTACATCTGGCCCCAGTGGTCACTTAAGTACAAGTTTGAGGTAATTTTACTTTACTAGAGTATTTCCAGTTTTCAGGAATTTTACTTCTACTCCACTACATATAAGAGATAAATATTGTACTTTTAGTCCACTACAATTATTTGAACACTTTAGTTACTAGTTACTTTGTAGATTTAGATTTAGATTATTATTACCAAATATACATTACAGTAACTTGTTCAGCTTCAGCCCTACAGTATATATATTTCGGCCATTTGAAAATAGCAGATCTACAAGCTTACAATGCGTCGCGACACATTGTGATCTTGTAGATCTGCTATTTTCAAAAAAACATATACATTTGAAAACTTGTGAAATGGGACATTCTGCATAATGAGTGCTTTCTACTTTTGGTACTTTAAGTATATTTTGATACCAATACTTCTGTACTTTTACTCAAGTAAATTTTCAATTCCAGACTGTAACAGTAGTATTTCTATACTTTTACTTAAGTAAAACATTTGAGTACTTTCCCCACCACTGTCTGGCCCTCACAAGTACGTTCACACACACACACACACACACACACACACACACACACACACACACACACACACACACACACACACACACACACACACACACACACACACACACACACACACACACAAAACACACACACACACACACACACACACACACACACACACACCGAGTTAGTACTGTAGAGAGTGAGTGTGCAGGTCACGGTCTAGTTAGCGTACGTCTGGTTACCATTAGCGACTGCACACCGCACCGTTGCCATGGCAGCAACCTGTTGGCCCTGCCCACAAATTGGAAGCAGAGGATCCCTCCCAGAATGCACCACAGGTGGGCGACAGATGGCTCTGTGTGTGTGCGTGCGCACGGGGCGTGGGTGCACGTGTGCGTGTGCGTGTGTGTGCTTGTGTGCGTGCGTGTCTGTCTGAGTGCGCTGAGTGTGCTGAGTGTGTGTGTGTGAGTGTGTGTGTGTGTGTGTGTGTGTGTGTGTGTGTGTGTGTGTGTGTGTGTGTGTGTGTGTGTGTGTGTGTGTGTGTGTGTGAGAGAGAGCGGAGTAGCTGGGGTTATAAAGATGTCACCCTCATTTCGTAGATGAAGACGTAACAGGGAGACGAGGTGAGCGGAGGAAGGAGAGACAAGAGGGATGGAGAGAAGGAACGGAGGAGGAGGAGGAGAGTGAGAAGAAGAGGGGAGAGGATAAGGGGAGAGGACGGGGAGAAGAGAAGGAAAGGAGGGGAGGAAGGGAGAAAGGAGAGGAAGGCAGGGCAGTGTGTAAGAGTGTCTTACTGTACGTACAGTGTGCATGCAGTATGTCTCTACTGTGTGCGTGCGTGCGTGCGTGCGTGCGTGCGTGCGTGCGTGCGTGCGTGCGTGCGTGCGTGCGTGCGTGCGTGCGTGCGTGCGTGCGTGCGTGCGTGCGTGCGTGCGTGCGTGCGTGCGTGCGTGCGTGCGTGCGTGCGTGCGTGCGTGCGTGCGTGCGTGCGCCCCTGTGCGCCTGTGCGTGTGTGTGTGTGTGTGTGATAGAGAGAGAGAGAGAGTTGTCTTACTGTCAAAGAAACAGGAGATGGTGGGTCTGTTCACTCCAAACGTGGTGGTGACTGATTTATCCTCGCTCCTGTCTTCTATGCTGCTCTGAAACACAAAAACACACAGGTTACAGCACTAAAGAACCCTCTCCTCTCCTCTCCTCTCCTCTCCTCTCCTCTCCTCTCCTCTCCTCTCCTCTCCTCTCCTCTCCTCTCCTCTCCTCTCCTCTCTCCTCTCCTCTCCTCAATGGGAAAGGAGAGCCAGCGTGAGTGCTGTCTACAAACTGACTAGCTTCTACTAGTTAAGTTAAGTTTGATAGCTTCGAAACAGGACTTTGGCTCTGAATTTAAACAATTTAGAATTTTAAATTACTCCAGATGTCGTGTTATCGCCTGTTTGTTTTAGTTTTTTCTTTCCTATTAATTTGGGAAGATATTGGAAGACACAAGCTCACAATAACGCAGTGTGAGCTTGTAGATCAAGTATTTTGGTAGAGAAAGTAGAGAAGAGAAAGCCAAGAGTTAGCCGAGAGAAAGACATGTCGGACTTTATGGAATACAAATGACTGAAAACCAGTCATGGCGATGGAGAACTTTAATCCATGAAGGCCACATGTGTTCGTTGGAGCGCCCGGTCAAGCCTGGAGGAACCGTAGAGGAACTGAACATCACCATGCCTCCTCCTCCTCCTCCTCCTCTTCTTACCAGGGAACACTCCAGAGCAAAGATGGCGGCCGGTCCCGTCTTCTCCAGAGGCTCCATGCGACACCTCCACCTGCGCCTCCTGAAGGAGTCCGTCTTCCTGGCCTTCAGGTGGAACTTCCAGCCGAACAGGGAGGCGTACTCCCAGCCCTCTCGCTCTGCCTCGTCTGGACGCTGCTACACACACACACACACACACACACACACACACACACACACACACACACACACACACACACACACACACAAATGCATGGAATCAAGCAAAATAAAAAATCACGACTGAAAAACTTTGTAGGGCCAAGTCCTAATGTGCAATTTGTGAAACATTATGAAGTTTGGAGCCCCCCACACTAGTGCTATTTCCTAAACAATTAACACATTATGTAAAAATATGACGTTTTAGTAATATTGTTCATGCTGTTCTACATACTGCACAACCAGGTGAAGAAATCACAGATCAAGGCTTTAACCTTTGCGTTTATGAAATATCCGAGACCATAAGGTTTTTTTTTATGATAGATGCTTCTGAACATAATATTTCTAGTTTGACCACTTCAATGCTCTAATCTTAAAATAATAACCGAAAATAGACGATCTACAAGCTCTCAATGCGTCACAGACACATTGAGAGCTTGTAGATCGGCTAGTTTCACTGTGCAAAACATGATTCCATAGAAGACATGCCGTCTTCTATGGAATCCAAATGACTGAAATCATTCGTGGCGACAGAGAACTTTAATCCATGCGAATGCACGCACACACGCACCTCTCAATGAATTCTGGTTGCATATCTTATTTCCCTGTATTGTGCTTAATGCTTAATATTGTTTCGCTTTTTATGTTCGAAATATGTAATTATATTTAGTTTTTGTAACTTGAAAGGTTCTGTCTAAATAAAGGCAATTATTACCATCTCATCGACAGGCCACATTCTCATTTGTGTAGTTAGACCACCATCTAGTGGCTGCATAGAGTATTGTCGCATATTCACACTAAACAGTCTGACATTTAAACTGTTGTTTTCATTATAATTGATCTAAAAATGCAAACAGATCGTGAAAAGCAAGTGAAGCCCGACCTCTCTATACATGTGTACTTTATCTCTATTCATCTGTTCTTTCTCTCCACGATCTGCTCTTTCTCTCCATTCATCTGCTATTTCTTTTCCCCTCGTCCGTCCTCACCTTCTTGAGAGCGTCCATCCTCTGCTGGTCTCTGCGTCTCAGACGGATCCAGCGGCGTCTCCTGTTGGTGTGGTACATCTTCTCTGCCGGGAC
>NC_137620.1:10933161-10962211 GCF_963280865.1 Gymnoscopelus braueri | reverse complement strand
GAAGACGGTCTGCATCTGTCCACAATGCTTGCCACAGTGTTGCTGGGAGAAGAGCACGGTGTGTGCTGGGATGCGATGGTACGCAACCCTGCGATCTCCCTGCATCATCCAGATGATGATGTCTGGAAGACTGTTCTGAGGCTGAGACAGACAGACAGACAGACAGACAGACAGACAGACAGACAGACAGACAGACAACGTTTTAATGATACTGTGCTACTCTTTTCTGGTTTGAATCTTATTAAAAGTATACATATTTTTCAGTAGAGACAGAAACAGAGACATGTGTGCGTGCTTGTATGCGTGTGTGTGTGGGTGCATGCGTGCGTAAGAGAAAGAGAGAGAAACAGGGATTATCACAATTCACCAGAACCCAAGAGGTCAAAACATGTACTGTAGGTGAAAAATGTGTCTGTGTGTGTGCGTGTGTGTGTGTGTGTGCGTGTGTGCGTGTGTGCGTGCGTGCGTGCGTGCGTGCGTGCGTGCGTGCGTGTGTGTGTGTGTGTGTGTGTGCTGCGTGCATGCGTGTGTGGAGCAGTGGTGGAAAAGTACAAACTTTTTTTTACTTAAGTAAAAGTACCAATACTGCAATATAGAAATACTCTGTTACAAGAAAAAGTTAGGAATTCTAAATTTACTTGAGTAAAAGTACAAAAAAAAAATGTACTTAAAGTACCAAAAGTACAAAGTAGCCATTATGCAGAATGTCCCATTTCAAATGTATAAAATGTATTAAAATCTTTTGAAAATAGCAGATCTACAAACTCACAATGCGTTGCATCGTGTGTTTACTGTATGTTTGGTAATAATAATCAAAATCTACAAAGTAACTAGTAACTAAAGTTTTCAAATAAATGTAGTGGAGTAAAAGTACAATATTTGGATCCGAGATGTGGTGGAGTAGAAGTAAAAGTATTGGAAATTGGTAATACTCAAGTCAAGTACAGATACCTCAAAATTGTACTTAAGTACAGTACTTAAAAATGTACTTGGTTACTTTCCACCACATGGTGTGAAGGCTGTGGTTTTACTGGGCATCACCATGCTATGTAACCAACAGGTTGTAAAAGTGACGGCCACAAGGGGGCGACCAGGGGCTGAAAATGGCCCCAATAGAGAGGAATAATCTAAGCTGTTTGCCAAACAGAGGCTATATGGCTGTCTTGGGGTCCTTGTTGGCATGATGGAAAAGTTTGTTGACCACTGATTGTAACCCACCTCCTCAGCCATGTTGCGTAGCCTGGTGGCCCAGTCCTCTGCCTGCTCCAGGACGACGGACAGCTCCGTGGACGGTCCATGTTTGAGGTCCACGGCCGCCTGCACGATCTGCTGCAGGTGTAGCGTCCTCCAATGTCTGAGGGAACGGTCCAATGGAGTCGCACACTGCCACTGGTCCAGACAGGGCATCTCCTGACTGGAGGGGGGGGGGAGGGAGAGAGAGAGAGAGAGAGAGAGAGAGAGAGAGAGAGAGAGAGAGAGAGAGAGAGAGAGAGAGAGAGAGAGGGGGGGGGGGGGAGAGAGAGAGAGAGAGAGAAAGAGAGAGACATTGAGACATTTAGCCCCTGGTAGGACACCTACTGCACGTAGCACATGCATGAAGCTCATATGTGCAGTATCACCCACGGTCAAGCGGCACGGGAGATCCAGGTTCGAATCCCAAGTAGGACATAACATTTAACAATTGCAGTTTTAAACAATTCCAAGATGTCGCTTCGGGTTCAGATGACTTGTGATGAGCATTTTCCATCATTTCTGCATTATATTATTACTTTATTTCACCAACATTCTAAATGAATCAAATAGTCAAATGATTACAAAAAATGTCGACAGATGAATGGATTGTGATGATAGTGTTTGTAACCTTAAAGCTGCTGTTAAATCCCCACATTCAACTTAATCGTAACAATTAAGTCACAGAAGCAATGGAGGAGTTCAGACGTTGAGATTGACGGCGGATTCAGCCAATGGCTTTACCTGCAGTCGGTGATGACCTGATCCAATAGGTCGACCACTCTGAGCTCCACGTCGTCAAGTTCCGCACCCGCCTTCACCTCGTGACGCACCTGTCGCAGGTTCGATTCCTGGACACATAGAGAGAGAGAGAGAGAGAGAGAGAGAGAGAGAGAGAGAGAGAGAGAGAGAGAGAGAGAGAGAGAGAGAGAGACATAGTGAAGTTACATTATAGTTGTGTCTGAAAACAATATTGTCAGACAGAGAGAGTCAAAGTCAAAATGCTCTAGGCACTGTGGTGAGGATACACACGTGCATGCACACGCACATTTATTTGCAAAGACAAAAAGCTGAATCAGAAACAGAACAGAACACATGCACATAAAACACGCACACACGCACACCCACCCACAACACACACACACACAGGCGCACGCACACCCACACACACACACACACACACACAGGCGCACGCACGCAACACACACACACACACACACACACACACACACACACACACTCACACCACACACACACACACACACACACACACACACACACACACACACACACACACACACACACACAGCCACAATATTAGAATATGGGTATTTGTCAGCATTTGACAAAATAGATATTACAATACAAACACTTCCTCATGCTTGATGCTTTCACACATTTGACCTACAGTAACAAAGACTACAATTAAACAACTTTTCTGTATATTTCTATATAATTTCTGTTAGTTTTAAGGTCTTTACAAACCGGGATCATGATGAATAAATTATACAAAATGTAGCATTTTGCATTCAAACTACGATGCCTCGTTCATACGGGTTGATGCCTTTATTCATAGTGAAAAGTGGACCTTGTTTAGATTTTATAAAGTTTATTTAATTATTATTACCTCCACACAGACTAGGTATACATATCTACATGCATTGCACACACTCATACCAGTCTGTCTATGATAGCCAGCAGCAAGTTGAGGGCTTCTATCCTGGGTCTGATGTCCTCCCCATTCTGAAGACAACACCACGACTGGCTTAACATTACCCCATGGTAGGAAGTAGTAGTGACAACCTGGAAAACACACACACACACACACACACACACACACACACACACACACACGCACACGCACACGCACACGCGCGCACACACACACACACACACACACACACACACACACACACACACACACACACACACACTGTGAGCTTGTAGATCTGCTATTGCTGCCGAATGTTCACGTATTATTGCCAAATGTTTGTCTATTGTCACCTAATACTAATTATGACATGCCCAGAATAGGGACGCTATGGGTTCATGTGGTTAAAAAGCTATTGGCAAGCAGTAATGAGAGCTGTGAACATGATTGTGAGGTTTATTTGCCCACACAAACACATGTAGCCCCTTCAGGCCTCCTCCAACGAAAGGGCTATAGGCAATTTATAAAAGGTCAGCCCAGCTGAGTAGGTTAGCAACATGCTAACCGTCGCTTCTGTAGCTAGCAGAATGATATGTTACAGCAAATCGTTCCATGCTTTTGTATTGTATATCAGAATCCTTTAACCTTTTAGCCTAGGGGACCTACTGTATCTTGTGTGCCGCCTTACCCCTTATGCATCAAGTTCTTGATATTTTTAGCTATTTAAAGAATATATATATAGGCCTATAGTGAAAATAGCCAATCTACATCCACACGTTGTGAGCTTGTAGATCGGCTATTTGAACTATTCTAAAATGTTTTTCAAAATGGTAAAACATGCCTAACAAGTTAAGGCATGAGGGGTAAGATACAGTACAGCCCTAAATGTCTTACTGTACCTTGCTGTAAAATGCTGTTTACATTTCTGACTATTGTCTAATCACACAACTTGATCGGAACTATATATAAACACGTAAATAAAGATAAACCAACAGTAAATAAAATAGTTTTATGTTTTAAAGTTTTTCAAAAATAAAAATATAAAATGAAAAGACATTTAACTCCACATTGTGCCTGCAGTGTCATGCTCTAACCACACGGCGGCAGTGTGACCTACCATCGAACACGGCTCTGCTGAACTGGGTGGTGGAGGCCAGAGGAAGGCAGGTGTTGTCAAACTTGTTGCCATAGTTACCGATGCTGACCTCAAACTGGACGGCATCGTCCACGTCCTGCAGAAGGGTGGCAGAGTAGAACGCAGCGAACAGAGAGAACTTCCTCTTCCTGAGGAATTTCTGAGAGAGGGGGAGAGAGAGAGAGAGAGAGAGAGAGAGAGAGAGAGAGAGAGAGAGAGAGAGAGAGAGAGAGAGAGAGAGAAATAAATTAAATCTAGGTCAAATGCAGTGGCGCAAAGTAACTAAATACATTCACTCAAGTACTGTACCTAACTACAGTTTTGAGGTACTTTTTACTTTTCTGTGTTTCCATTTTTTGATACTTTAAACTTCTACAACAATACATCTCAGAGGTAAATATTGTATTTTTACTGACAGCTTTGGTTATAAGTTACTTGATATTTAGCAGATTGTTATTATTAATACAACTTTGTTTATACACAGGCTATTCAAAAATAGCTGATCTAGCTGTAGATCAGCTATTTAAGAAAAACGAAAAGACTTTATTTTGATTATTCTGATATTCTGCCCATCCATCCATCTCACCTCCACCACCAGCTGGTCATCTGAGGGTATGTCCTCAGTCTTCTGCTCCAGCCTGTCTACCAGCTTGGTGTTGAGTTCCAATAACACACGACCACGGTACGCCACGCCTTCGCCCTGCCAGCGACAACACGTTCACACCCATATAGTCAGGATCAATAAAATATGAATACATTCTGAATAAAGCAGCAGTTCTACGTGCTCACAACTGTTAGCATAGTGTATTCTCCAGAGGTCAGGGGCCCTGGGTCTAGTTACAGTACCTTCCCCAGGTTGAGGGCCTCATAGGGGTCCGTGAAGGCTGTGAACTCCCTGAGGCTGCCGTACAAGTTGACGAAGCAGGGGCCAAAGGTCGGCAGGAAGCCCAGACTGTCGTCCACTACGCGACACAACACGGAGGAGAGACAGACACAAAATGGCCGTCATTACGTTACGTAATTTAGAAAAGCAGGTTTTTTTTGGATACAAATGTGAAAATGCAGAGGGGAGAAGCAGATAGTGTTGATTAAGACATTAAAGGTAGGGTAAGTGATTTACTTTGGGTAAGTGTTAAATAGCTCTATATTCTGATAGTAATCATTGCTATAGAGTGTTTGTTCAGTAAAAGGAGTCTCCATGTCTTTCCAGCTCTTTATTAAACAGAAAATGCATTTTCAGTGTTCTCTCCTGATTGGCTTAAATTTCGTCACCTACCTGAAAATGTACTATATTCTGTTTACTAAAGAGCTGGAGAGACCCCTGTGACCGAACAAACGCTCTGTAGCAATGATTACTATCAGAATATAGTACTTTAACCTTTTTAACAAAAAAAATAGAAATTACCCAAAAATATCACTTACCCTACCTTTAAGTTTAACATTTTGTTCGCTTGGCAAAATAAAATAAATATAAACAAGTATTTATGAGGCCTATTGGCAGTGCGCACAAAACATTTGCCGCTGATTCGGCCAGCGGTTTGCGAGATTAGCTCCGGACACACAGACACACTCAGACACAGACCCTCTTCTAGACGGATAAGACTCCTGCATGCTGTAAAAAAAATGTTAATTTCAGACAATACTGAAATTGACTGAATCTAAGTTGAAAGATAAAACACAAAGACAAAGTGAGCTATGAAAGTATTCCAACAAAACTTGCTACATCGCTGCAAAGCTCTTGAACACAAAATGGAATGGAGAGAGGAAAACGTACTGAACGACTGCGGCGTCCGAGGGGCCAAGTCATCTGAATGCACAGAGAGGGAAGAGGAAGGATGGTGAGGAGAGGTTGAGAAATAAATGAATCAAAGAGCGGGAGAGAGAGAGAGACTGGCTCTCTTTGAACGCAACTCAACCCAAATAGGGGCACACACACCGATGCATGATGCTTAAAGGGATACTTCACTTTCACATAAAATAAACATTAAAAAAATATATTTAAAAAAAATGAAAGAAGTTATGGCAAAATAAAGGCCCCCTCACACATTAGTAGGACACTCTAATGCGTGAGGGGGCCATGAATTTTCCATTTCTTTTTTCATTTATTTTTAATATATTTTTTAAATGTTTATTTTATGTGAAAGTGAAGTATCCCTTTAATTTACACGTCATTGCACGACCCTTTAGACAAGTATCGCTTGACAAATATCATGTATTGTATTGTTCTTTTATCACACAACACTTCTTGGAACAGAAAGCGTGGCGAAAGCTCGTGCCGTGAAGTATAAACTAGCCTTCAGTGTACAAACACCAGCACTATGGCTATTCCGTGGATACGTACATGCTTGTTTGACGAAGCAACACAAACACGAGAGACTGAGAAGCTCATGCTTCAATCCAGCTGATGCTCATCAAACTACCATGGTTAACAACAGTGAAGTATAAGTTAAAGAGATAGTTCACCCCAAAAAATCATCCAATTCATGGATATTTTTTAGTTTTTGTCGCATTCCTAAGCCAATAATTTGATGACCAGCGGACCGGTAGGCAGCGGTTCCGGTAGGAGACACAAAGGAGCCTCTTTTTTGGGCGGATTTTGTTAGTTTCTTTTCGTTTTTTGGTTAGGCCTACTTTATTTCGGTTTTAGGGTTAGGGTTAGGTTAGGGTTATGTTATTTGATTATTATTTTTGCCTGATTTTACTGATTTATTATCAAAAAAATAATTATTGTAACATTTATTTTTATTATTCTAAATGACTTAGGGGGGTCCAATCTGAAGCTAGGGGGGACGAAACCCCCCCGTCCCCCCCGGGATTTGCGCGCCTGTCTTTGTGTCTCCTAACGGAACCGCTACCCGTCATCAAATTATTGGCTTATTGGCTCCATGAATTCAAGTCTCCATGGGGTGACTAATCGATAGGGGGAAAAAAATCATTTTGGGGTTGACCTATCCCTTTAATGTTGAGATCCAGGGAGAGTGTTATGGGGAGACAAGCCCATGCTGTTAGCTTTAACAGAGACAACACCTCCGTACGGCAAACTACACAACGACAGTTAACCATCATTAACCATCATCCCCGGATGGATTTCCCGCTGCAGGCTCAGTCTCCAAAAACACAACAGATGACACAACGTTAGTTTATGTGTGTGTTACTGAAATGCATGCTCTCATCTGCACACAAAGCACAACAACTCTGTTAGCACACAGCATCCAAGACTCCTGGACAGGACAAGCTCTGAATCCCAAAACTAGTAGAATTGGCTCTTCAATCCAAAAACGTTTTAACTTCAAAACTTTTCCTCTCAAGGAAAATCACTCTGTTACAATGTCAGGCAACGTGGAACAAACAATGGCAAACAATGACAAGGAGATTGGAATGAAATTCAATGAATACAAGCGATAGAGACACACTTTGAGCTTGAGTTAACCCTTTAAGGCCGGGAAGGGAACGCATGTGTGTCATTTTAAGATTTCTTTGAATATTCAAAAATAGCTACAAGCTCATAGCGCTCACAGCGAGTGCCGCGCTATGAGCTTGTAGATCTGCTATTTTTAGAAAAATCTTGAAGATTTGTGCAAATCATTTTTAACTCAAATCTTTGCTTCTGGGGGTCCCTGGAACAAAATATTTTTAGATGGGAGGGGGTCCGCGGACAAACACATATTATTTTGGGGGTCCTTGATATGAAAAAAGTTTGAAAACCATTGAAAATATAGCAACATAAGTAAATAAAAAATTAATAAAAAAACTTTAGGAAAAAAAGAACTGTTAGGATTTATAAGACATTTGTAAAATCCCCAGAAACAAAGATTTGAGTTCAAAACTTTCGCTTTAAAAAAGTATATATATATTCAAACTAAAGATTTGCACACATTTTCACGATAAAAAAAAAAATAGCAGATCTACAAGCTCGTAGCGCACTCGGTGCCGCGCTATGAGCTTGTATATCTGCTATTTTTATAGAGCCAAATAAATCTTAAAATGACACAGATGCGTTCCCGGTCTTAGAGCAGTGGTTCTCAAAGTGGGGTCCAAGGACCTTGAGGGGGTTCCAAATGGACCATTACAGGTCTGCACGTACAAATAGAACCAAATAGCCTTATCGATCCATTTGTACACTCTCAGAGTTATGGGGGTCCTTGAAATAAAAAAGTTGTTTGAGAACCATTGCATTAGAGCAGTGGTTCTCTTGACACTTTTTTCATGTCAAGGACCCCCAAATCGATATGTATTTGGCTGCGGACCCCCCCCCCCCCCCCCCCCCCCCCCCATCTGAAAAGGTTTTGTGCCGGGGACCTCCAGCAGCAAAGATTTGGGTTAAAATGTTAGTTAAGATATAGCCTATACTGTATTCAAAGTTTTTTTTTTCAAAAATAGCAGATCTACAAGCTCATAGTGCGGCACTCGGTGCCGCGCTATGAGCTTGCAGATCTGCTATTTTTGAATAGCCAAAGTATAAAATATGGTTAAAGTGGTACAAATTATTGTGACACATTTTTAACTAATTTAGCTGGGGACCCCCTGGGACTCCTGGGGGCCACTTTGAGAACCGATGCATTAGAGCATACCAAACCAATCAAGGGCACATGAGATTAGACCTACAGGTATATCAGCTCCAGACCATATCATATCAGACATGATATACAGTAATAGTCCAGAACAGATCAGAGCTGGCCGGTCAATCAAGAATAGATAGTGGCAAGGATCTGGTGTGCAGACCAATATAAACCAGTCCTCACCAGTCCATCTCACCAGCTACTCACCGTCTATCTCCCCTCCGGGGGCAGAGATCTTGGACATGCAGAGGTTGGCGGTGCCGATGACGTCGTTGTGACTCGCGCGGTCCCTGGAACGAGGAAGCGAGAGAGGAACGGGGGTGCAAAGCATGCTGGGTAAGTCACTGTTCGGGTACCTATTTAATTTACCATGAATAAACTATGGGTTGTCTACAGTGTTTGAAGTGAATGGAACATGTAATGTTTTACATTTGAAGAAATATGCAGACATATGAGGACATACAGTATGAAAATACAGTGAGTACAGTACAGTATATCAAAATATCTGAGACTGTATGAAGATATGAAGATAGAAGAAAGACATTGTATGTCCTCTCTGAATGTGACAGTCAGACAGATGAATGAGACAGACAGTTGAATGAGACAGACAGACGAATGTGACAGTCAGATACGTGAATGCGACAGAGAGACAGACAAACAGACAGATGAGTCTCACCAGTCTAAAATCCTGAGCCTCATCTTCTCACACATGGAGGGAAACTGAGGACAAAAGGAAAAATCTATTATCCTCAGTTTTTATTGCAGTGAGTGAGTGAGTGAGTGAGTGAGTGAGTGAGTGAGTGAGTGAGTGAGTGAGTGAGTGAGTGAGTGAGTGAGTGAGTGAGTGAGTGAGTGAGTGAGTGAGTGAGTGACTGACTGAGTGAGTGAGTGACTGAGTGACTGAAGCTAAATTCCATTCCCCAAAGCTCGGTCACTCGCTCACTCTCCTCGCTTCCTCCACTCGCGCCTAAGCCCCGCCCCTGCGAGGAGCCGAGGATTATTTGCGAGGACGGAGTGGTCGAGCGGTTGCCCTCAAAGGATCGGACTGCACTCAGCGTCATTTCAAAGCGACGGCAAATTCCGCGATCACTTATGACGTCTCAAACAGCTGGACCAGAGCAGAGGCGTGGATGAAAATATACATGCATAGAATAATATGCAGGTATAGAATAATACAGAATATAAGAATACACAATTCATCAATGTGGATGGCCACATTGTTATCTTTATAGTTAACATTTTGTGCAAAGCCATTTATTCCTGAAATAGTGAACGAAGCGCCAGGATGAGCAAACTTACATTTATGAATTAAATCCTGACCCGTCTCTCTTTTTGCTCGTACAGTCCCCAGACCCCCCACCCCCCGCAGCAGTCCCGCACGGCACTGCTGCTTATAACAGCCACCATATATTACAGAGTATGTCTGACTCTGAATTACATCATTCATGCAGGGTGGCCATATACGTCCTCTTTTACCCGGACATGTCCTCTTTTGGGGGGCTGTCTGGGGGGGTTTTATAAAATCCTTCAAATGTCCGGGGTTTTGAGAGTTTGGGTGATATCCCCCCCACTTCTGGGACGAAGAAAAATGATGCTGTGATTGGTGAATTCAAGGTAAGCCGATGATTTCATGTCTATCATGACTGATATGAAAGAAGACCTTTCACAGCTAATAGAGAATTTTAAATTTTAAGAATCGGTTCAGAATTGAATGAGTACGGCTATAGTTAAATAGCGTAAAGTGTCCTCTTTTGGGGAATTCAGATTATAGTCACCCTATATTCAGTCTGTATTTATATACAATACATTATTTTAAACATAATCTTTGTCACAGTAATTTATAGTAGTCCATGCACTGCATTGAGGCATGCACGGAGAGAAATGAACTATCAGCTTTTGAGACAGAATAAGTGTGCACAATATATTACAATGTATATAATTGTTTAAATGCTTTAGTTTACTGTATATCATACAACGCAATAAAGCCAGTGGCTTGTTGCGTATTTTCAGTTAATTTACACTGTGTGTGTGTGTGTGTGTGTGTGTGTGTGTGTGTGTGTGTGTGTGTGTGTGTGTGTGTGAGATGCGCAACGAGTGATCGGCAGAAGCGAAGGGGGGGGGGGGGGGTCAGCCGGTGTTTTCGGCATGGTTTCGGGTTTTAAGCATTGTTTGTGTGGCTACATGTGGAGGAGGACCATGTATACGTCATGGGAGAAGGGAAAAAAACTAAAATAAACGTGTATACGTGATGCGGAAGTCTGCCGCGGAGGAGCTGTGGAGAGTGGTCGAGCGTCCACTTCATGTACACTCGCTCAATGCAGAAGTGGAGAGCCTCCTCGCCTCCTCCACTCGACTCCACTCGCCTCCTCCAAGAAGCACATGAACAATTGGACCCCGACTACTTCCGGTTCGAAGTCGGAGTGACCGAGTGGGAGTGAGCGAGTGGCCGAGATTTTCGGGTTTGGAATTTGGCTTGAGTGAGTGAGTGAGTGAGTGAGTGACTGAGTGACTGAGTGAGTGACTGAGTGACTGAGTGACTGAGTGAGTGAGTGAGTGAGTGAGTGAGTGAGTGAGTGACTGAGTGACTGACTGAGTGAGTGACTGAGTGACTGAGTGACTGAGTGAGTGAGTGAGTGACTGACTGAGTGACTGACTGAGTGAGTGAGTGAGTGAGTGAGTGAGTGAGTGACTGAGTGACTGACTGAGTGAGTGACTGAGTGACTGAGTGACTGAGTGAGTGAGTGAGTGACTGACTGAGTGACTGACTGAGTGAGTGACTGAGTGACTGAGTGACTGAGTGAGTGAGTGAGTGACTGACTGAGTGACTGACTGAGTGAGTGACTGAGTGACTGAGTGACTGAGTGAGTGAGTGAGTGAGTGACTGAGTGACTGAGTGACTGAGTGAGTGACTGAGTGAGTGACTGAGTGACTGAGTGAGTGAACAAGTGTGAATGAGGGAATGAGCGAACGAGCAAGTGAGTGAGCGAGTAGGTGAACGAACAAACTAGTGAGTGAGTGAGTGAGTGAGTGAGCGAGCGAGCGAGCGAGCGAGCGTGCGAGTGAGTGAGTGAACAAGTGTGAATGAGGGAATGAGCGAACGAGCAAGTGAGTGAGTGAGTGAGGGAGTGCGTGAGAGATGGAGAGAGCCTACAGTGACTGTATGTCTTACCCTGATAGGCATGGTCAGACTTTGGTTCCACTGAGGATTGGCGTTTTTCTCCAAGATTTTACTGCAAACCTGCAGGAGACAAAAGGATGTGTCCCACAGTGAGGTCACTCTCAAGTAAACTAATGGCAATAAACATCCTATTCTATTCATTGAGTCCTTATGTATTTGTATCTAGTCTTTCATATTCCACTCTACTTTCGATTATGTTCTATATATTTCCATTCAATCATACTCTATTCATTTCAATGTCATGCCATTTCTATTCTATTCTATTAATGTCTATTCTACTCCCATCTTGCGTACCGTTTTGCCAGCAAAGTGCACCTCTACCATGGGGTCCACCAGGTTCTTCCTGTTGGAGTCAAAACCCAGGATCTGCCTCATTCCATCCATGAAGGCATCATCCACTAGAGAAAGAGAGAGAGAGAGGAGAAGGGGATGGTATAGTTTTGTTCAAAAATGATATAGTCACACAAACAAACAAAATGCTCGCGCACAGTGTAAACTCACTCTGTGGCAGGTCCTCTGCTCTGAACACCTTGATGTTGAAGACGGCTCCTCTGAGAGACAGACCAGCAGGTCTCAGAATGTTTGCCTCGATGTCCTCTTTATCCTCCACACACTCACGTTTATCAGCCTGACGCACGTGCACACACACACACGCACGCGCGCACATGCACACGCACACACACACACACACACACACACACACACACACACACACACACACACACACACACACACACACACACACGTACACAAGTCAAACATTTCCATGTGTAATAGACCAGTGGTTCTCAAACTTTGTCATTTCAAGGGCCCCATAACTCTGAGAGTGTGCAAGTGGAACCAAATGGATCCAAGCTCTCAGAGTTACAGACCCTTAAGGGTCCATTTGGAACCCCCTCAATGAACCCTGGGGGTCCCTGGACCCCACTTTGAGAAGCACTGTAATAGAGCACCGAAGTCTGACGCAATTTACGCATCCTACCTGTTTTTTTGTTGCCCCCATTCTGCATTCCCATAGACGTGTTTAATATTGCGTCAAATAAGGACTGTGTTCCAAAAATACAAACAAATGATCCTGGCGGTTTGACTCTTATGAATATTATGAAGCATCAACTGACGGTAAGAAAACGCTATTATAAGGACGTTTCAACATGTCTAGTTTTTTTTTTTTTGTCAGCCTAAACAGTACAATTCTCAGTGTAAATGTATTCATTTGCACACTCTCAGAGTTAAATTAACACTGAGGATGCCAGGTCCAAATCCTGGCCATATTTAAGTAGCTTTTCAACAGATTGATATCTGTGATCACACTCACCGGGGGATCGTCTCCAGCGGCCAACACCAACAGGCTGACCTTCAGATAACCTTTGACCCCCGCTGAAAGGTCATCGGGGTCACTTAGCAGCAGCCACTTCCTTAAGAAGCAGTGTCCTAGAAGCAGAGCGGACCGTGTTGTCACCATGTTGTCACAGAGAGGACCGTGTTGACCCTCACACTTCACACGACACAGCTCAGCAAAATTCAAACCACTTAACCCCTCTATAGTTAGTACTGTAAACTAATACTTAGATGACCGGGGTCGACTCTGTGCTTGGTCCACACTTTTTCCCCCTCTACACCACATTTCGTCTGATCTACAAGCTCACACCGTGTCCCGTTGCAATACATTGAGCTTGTAGATTGGCAATTTTTGGTGAATGTTTCCCCCAGAATAGGGACGCTATGGGTACAAGTACTGTAGTTCAACCTTCCATCTCAAAACTGGAAATGGACCACGCCGGTACTGGTTCAGGCAGGCAGGAGTCAAAATGGAAGTCAAGCTGGTCCCAGACTCATACGCCTCCGATCTTAATGGTTTAACTACAGTACTGTATGGCTGCGGGTACATGGACCATCATGTATTCATTCAGAATGAATTCATTCCGAATGAACTCATTCCGAATAGAGGAATCTGATCCACTCACCTGTTTACATGGGACCTGAATAAAAGTATTCCTCGTTTACATGACCCAAAGCATTCATTCGGAATATAACTTTGGACATGCGCAAAGTGGTTCCCGCCTACGCCCGGGCATGGACCAGGGGCCACTACCCAGAGCAGAGCTTCCCCTGGTGGGCATGGGGAGGAGGCAATAGCCCCCTTGTGCCTCCGCGGCGGAGGTCTGTTGGTCGTAGGCAGGCCGGGAAGCAACGCACCGACTCCTGGCCAGGCAGCGTTGTATGCGGTGCAAGCCTGTGTTCCTTTGTTATCGCCGTTTTAATGCAAAATTAGCAGATCTACAAGTTCAGACCAGTTACTTTTTTTGTATTGGTACCAGACACGGTAAAACTTAGGCTAGCCTATACTATTTGTCACATTTCTCATGTAGGTACGATGACGTCATCGCGCATTCGCACATGGTCATTATAATAATAAATAATAATAGGCCTACATAAACACCCGACCGCTCATGGTCATTATAATAATAAATGAGAGAGAGAGAGAGAGCAACACTTACAGTCTATGAAACAAGGCACGCTCATTTATGGCTAAAGTACAAAAGTATTGGCATCAAAATACACTTAAAGTAGAAAGTATAGGCTACTCATTATGCCGAATGTCACGTTTTTCTTGTATTATTATGAAAAGGCTTTGAAACATGCTGTAACTCATTCACTGTGACGAAACCCCTCTTTCTGCGCCGAGTAGCGCACACGGGTTGTATGCGGGGTCTGTCGTCCTAAAACACAATCGCCCCGGGTGAAAATCCAGCGAGCATGGAGCGGCCGCGTATGGCCCGCTCAAAAGGTGCATGGGGCGGGGTGTTTTGGCCCCTCATATATAAAATAAATGTAAAATCTGATTTCAAATTGAAGCTTGCAGCTGATCAATGCGTTTCTGCGTTTACGTGTGGACGGGGATTTTTTTTTAAATCTTTGTCATGTGGCCAGGGATTCTTTTTAAAAACTGAGGACTAAAATACCTGTTTAGGAAAATATCCATATAAGTGTAGCCGGCCAGCAATCCTCGGAGCGTCCGTTCTCCTCGACAAGTCTGGGCTTAACCATGACAGGCTTATTAAATGACGCTATAGAATAGAATCATTCATTTTATCCCGCAGGAGTGAACGCTTCTCAGCACCAACCGTGGCCGAATTAGAGATTTAATAGGTCATTTTTGGACAATTCTGACAGCACTACTAAGCACGGACATGCGCAAAGGAATGCATGTATTCCAAACAGAGAGGAGCGTTCGGAATAAGGTGTTTACATGGTCAATTCCGGTTGGTATATACCGATTCAAACGGTCTATACCACCCCTCCTAACCCGAATGAAAATTAATTCGGGTCAGACTGGAATGGAATATTCTATTCCAATTGAGGTGTTTACATGAGCAAATCTATTCTGAATGAATTCATCCATTCATTCATTCCGAATAGAAGTGTATTCATTCCGAATGAAACTGTCCATGTACCCGCAGCCTATATGGTATATTTAATAATAATAATAAACTTTATTTGTATAGCACCTTTCATGACATGAAATGCAGCTCAAAGTGCTTTACAGAGCAAGAATACAATTACAGAAAAAGTACAACTAATTTAACAATAAAACAAAAAAAGAAAGGCAAACTATTGCCAGCTCATCAGTGACCAAACTCTCTCCACCTCCCCAGCCTCCTCCTGTTGTAGCATTGAGGTCTTTACTATGTCAACGTGTCATTCAATGCAGGTTGCATTCATGTGTCATGTCCTTAAAGGTTCTATGACATTCATTTTCACTTTTTTAATTTTTTATGTTTGTTTGGGGGTTTTATGACCTCAATTACACCCAAAAAATCTGAACTTTGAACATTCAGTGGATTTTCTGTGGTCTGGGGTTTTCTGAATAATTAGGCTGAAAAGTAATCTGAGCTTGGCCCTTCGGCAGTGAGGTCACAGCCAATTAATCCCGCCCACTCTCCTCCTCCCCCCTCCCCTCCCCTATCCTTTCCTTTGGGGGGGGGCGGAGCAGAGGCGATGATTGACAGGCAAAATCCCTCACCAGCGACACCCGCAGGCAAAGATTTATTTTTTCATTGCAATTGAAAAGGCTTTAGAAATGTGAGAGAAAAACACCTGCCATGGATCAATGGAGTGGAATTTTTTGTTAAAACTTTCTATACACGTTTGAAGGACCATGACAAAGACTTTTAATGTGTGGTAAAACTGAACGTCATGAAACCTTTAATATCTGAGTATCTTTAGGTTCTGGGGGTTCATGTCAGTTATCATTAGACACGTAACTGTGTATATTTAGGCTCTGCTTGGGGGGGGGGGGGGGGGGGGTTGTGATCTCAGAGTCACTATGTGTCGTCCTTGCACGGATTGTTCTGGAGCATCATGTGGGAGTGGGATTTCAATCACCCCCCAATTTGATATGCATTAAGCGATGGAGTCTCATTTGATACGATTGTTATTATTATTATATTTAATCACTGTGACCCCAATCTAAGAACAACTTTATTGTTAGAGTAGACATGCTTTTGTCCAATATTTATATCAGGCCCCCCGGGTGTCCCTGAACCCCACATTAGTTTCATCATCAGTTTAAGCTAGCTTTTCATTGGTGAATACTTTTAGCCTATAACTGTACCGTAGCATAATACTGTAGCTATACAGTTGAAAGGTTATCGTGCATCACGGCGGATACTCACTGTGTTCATTATAGACCGTTCCCACATCCAGCTGTGAACATACATCGGAAACACCCACGATGGTTATTAGATGACATTTAAGTTATATGCAGGCATACACAGCATTATGATGAGAGTCTCACCTGAAAGCACTGATAGTTATACAACAAGAGGCGTTCTGGGATCGCTGGCTTACCTTGAATTCACCAATCACAGCATCAGTCCTCAGAGAGCGAGAGTCACACACCTGACATACGGGGAGGGGGGGGTGACATAGACATACATAAGATGGAAGCATTAGGGCACACTCACTCATTTTGAGGAAGTTGCACGGCATCCACATGGTTCCATACACTTCCATTCAGTTGGTGGAAAAAGTACTTACATTTCTTACTTAAGTAAAAATATCAATACTGCAATGCAGAAGTACTCATTATGCAGAATGTCCCGTTACACAAGTCTTCAAAATGTATAAAAATGTTTTGAAAATAGACGATCTACAAGCTCGCAACGCGTCACAAGGCGACGCGTTGTGAGCTTGTAGATCTGCTATTTATTTTCAAATAGCCGAAGCATATAGGGATAAAGTGGTTAATGTATGTTTTGTAATAATAATAATAAAAATCTGCAAAGTAGCTAGTAAAGTTTTCAAATAATTGTAGTGGAGCAAAAAGTACAATATTTGCCTCTGAGATGTAGTGGAGTAGAAGTAAAAGCACAGAAAATTAAAAATACTACGGTAAAGTAAAGATTACTCAAATTTGAACTTAAGTACAGTACAGTACTTGAGTAAATGTACTTAGTTACTTTACACCACTGGAGTGTGGTCAGTGCGCCCCTGGTCTGGAAAGCACAGAGCATTTTAAAAGGCGACTCCACCACGATAACCTAAATCAATCATATCGTTGAATCCAGAATAGTACATAGAAGCTTCTTTGAGGCACTACCATCTTCTCTCTGCACACTACTTACGTATAATGTGACTATTTACCTCCTGTTTTATAGACCAGAGCAGGGTTATTCAAATACGAATCTTAACAGTCAACAAAGAACATTTTCAATGAGACAAAGGTCCGGTTGGTCAAGCCACATAAGATCTACAAATATATTTGTATAACTACAACTAATGTACTGTATATGACTGGTGTGCACAGTTCAGTGTGCTGTTGTTACAGTATGCTGTGTAGCCTATACATTGTATTGATTTATTACATTTTATTCCCATTTTATTATGAGCCTTTTGTATTTGCAATTTTTGTTTTGTTTTTAATTATATGATGCTGCAATGTCTAAAGAAGCCAAACAGAAATAGGCTAAGTGTTATTCTACCTATACACAAGGCTTAAAGACAGATTGATTTTACCTGTCAAGAGTGGTCACTCTCTCTCCACCAGAGCTAACTTCTCTTGTCATGATTTATTAGGCTGATCATCAGTCATGGTGCTTGTTGAAGGGAGGACGGATGCATATCGTTCAGTCCATTCCTCTTTAAATGCCGAATTTCAGTGTCCACTTTTCTTTTGTTGACAAACTTTGCACATGCCATTTTGATTCCCATTTGAAATCTAGACTTCTGCTCTCAAAGCTAAAAGTGCTGGCTGCCTCAAAAGCGAAAGTAAAAGTGCTCTCTGCACAGTGCACTCTCATTGACCCCAGTAAGTTACAGCCTGTCGGCTCATTGTTGCCATGGAGATGAATGACAGCCCTTAATACACATGTTTTGGACTAAACCAAATCACACACACAGTGAAAGAGTCAAACTCACAGTGATGAAGATGGGTTCATCAAACAGGTCAGACGGAGTCTCAAAGAAGTTCATAAAGAATGTCTGTGACAAACAGAGACAAAAAAGGATGATGGGTGGAGTTTAGTTATTTGATCCAGTCCAGAAAGATGTATTGCATTTATTAAGTAGTCCATACTAATTACATAAATAACATGTAAATGTAAGTTAAATACATATAGGATGTGTGTGTGTGTGTGTGTGTGTGTGTGTGTGTGTGTGTGTGTGTGTGTGTGTGTGTGTGTGTGTGTGTGTGTGTGTGTGTGTGTGTGTGTGTGTGTTTGTATAAACAGTTTCTGTACCTCGTCAAACATAGGATTGTTTCCCTTCCGGATGCGAGTCCTCTTGGTCTGCCCGGCAACCGTTACCTTGACGACCGGCTTGATGTTGATGCCCGGTAACTGCCGCCCCTCGATGACACGCACACGTATCTGGACACAGAGACACAGAGGCATGCAGGCACGTGTGAAGTCTACAAGATTGAAGTTGATTGGATGAGCGGTACATCTATACATCCATCCATTAAGTCTGAACTGGGAAGATCTGCTCTCTGTTTTGATGCCCCAGTTTCATGGAAAAATCTATAACTCACGCACAAAATTATGCCCCAATATCCTGTGGAAAATGTCCCTATCATTGCTCTTTTCGAGAATAAAGGGAAGAGAATCAATCAATCAATCAATCAATCAATCAATCAATCAATCAATCAATCAATCAATCAATCAATCAATCAATCAATCAATCCTTCCACCTGTCCTTCCATCCATCCATCTCTCCATCCTTCCATCCACCCAGTATCAGAGGTCGCGTTAGTCCGGTAATTGCTGGTGTTGGTTTGTTTTTAATGGCCAATTGAAGACCGGACATCCTGACCGATTAAAAAAACATGTTCATTTATTATTATCACTGCCTGCAAATCAGACACTTTGCAAATCCTCTGCGCCTCTTTGCGGCTGCTTCTCTCTCTCTCTCTCTCTCTCTCTCTCTCTCTCTCTCTCTCTCTCTCTCTCTCTCTCTCTCTCTCTCTCTCTCTCTCTCTCTCTCGTGCATGCGCACACAGTCCCAACCCATAAATCACCACTTGAATTGAAATTCTTAAAGAGGAGAGTCAGGAGACTGTACAAGAACACCACAAAAGCTTATTCGACGTTTCCCAAAGTTGCATCTAACAGATGCATGGACGCACTCCCGACATATAAAGATGTCACCATACGACCATACCTGTGAGTAGTCTATATTTTGATTCATTGCTGGCCAGATGAATCAATCAACCTTATGAAAGATTTGCACAGACCCCGACATTTAGGTTATTGCTCATTATTCTGAAGTACATGTGTTGGCATGAAACTAATGATGCAACACTTTGAGAATCATTGCGGACGCAGCCACGGACGGACACAACCTTCGCGATTGTAGCCTAGATAATGAATCCCTTTGCGAGATGAGCTGTACTTTTTTCCTGTAGCCTACCCCTTTACATTCAAATCGTTTTCAGTCCCAAATATAATGCCTCAACTGTTGTTATTGGCTACGTGTATGCACCTGCTTCTCATTCATGCATAAAAAAATATTATTACGGGGCCAGAACTCAGGCACTGAGCTGGGCTCTGTTTTAAGATTGGCATTATTTTTCTAAAGTGCTGTCGCTTTTTACGAAACTCGGCCATATGGTAGTGTGTCATGAGAAACGGTCAAGAAATGAATCTCACAGTCATTTGTCAAAGGGTGGCCCTATAGCACTCAATTGAAAGTGCCAACTTTGAACAGTCCGAAGGTCACTGGTTCGATCCCTGTCCCCGACGATGTATTGAGGTGATCATGATTTGGCATTCGTAGGCTTACGCGTAGTGTTTTTTGAGGTTAGGGGTAGGCATAGTTTTACTGAGGTAAGGGTTAGTGAGGGTTTAAAATGCTCATTGTTTCTTTCTCTCAAGTTCAGTCTTCTATGTTTCTATGGCTTATTGTGCATATTACTTATCATTGCTTCTTTCTTTCTTCTCTCTGCAATCCCTGGCCCCGTATTATCGCTGCTTGCAGCTATATTGTCCATTCTTTTTTTATCAGATGTCCGATAAATTGTAATCATTCCGGACACTGTGGCCGGCAATTAAAAATCCTACCGCGACCTCTGCCCAGTTTATGTAAACCCATGCATTCATCCAACCATACGGTATTAACCCATTTAATCCGGGAACGCATCTCTGTCGTTTTAGATTTCTTTGGATATTCAAAAATAGCAGATATACAAGCTCATAGCGCAGCACCGAGTGCGGCACTATGAGCTTGTAGATCTGCTATTTTTGAAAAACCGTAATATTTTTCGTAAATCTTTGAATATTGTATGTATATTTTTTAAGCGAATATTTTTTAAATATCCATTGATCCATACTGTATACTGCACATCAATCCATTCAAACGTAAATCCATCAATCCCTCCTCCCTCTCTTTCCTCAAACTTTCTCCCTATCATTCCATACTTCCCTTCTATCCGTCCATCCGTCCATCCATCCACCCATCTGTCCGTCCTCCCTTCCATCCCTCCATCTTTATACCTGCAGATCCTGAGGCTTGTTGGCCAGCGGCTTGGCCTGGCCGCTGGCTGCTCCTCCTCTCCTCCTCTTCTTCAGTCCGGCGGTGGCGTTGTAGGAGGGAGGCCGGGGGTGTTTGGGGGTCTGGGCGGTGGGCGACTCGTGTCCCTCGTGGCCCTGGGGGCCCACTATCATCACCATGGAGCTCCGGTCGTCTGGGCCCTGGTCCTCTGTGGTCTCCAGCATCAGCATGCTCTCCGTGTCATCCTCACCCATAGTGTCCATAGAAATCACTGAGAGAGAGAAAGAGAGAGATAGAGAGAGAAATGAGAGAAAGATAGGAGTAGAGATAGGAGGGGTGCATCCCTGCCGTTCCAGTGGTACTGTACTTGCCCTGAAAAAGCCCCCTCGCCGCCCCCCCCCCCCCCCCCCCCCCTCCTCTGATTCATTGCTGCTTGGACGCATCTGACTGTCAGCTGAGTTTGTGAGCTAGAGAAACCCTTCAATTGAATAGACACACATGACACAGACTTCTATATGAGACTAAAGATAAATCAATATTGTGGTTCATTTGCGCTACTATTCTGTGTGGTTAAATGTGCCGATTTCTCAGCTGTTTTCAATAAGCCTCTTGTCGTACGGAAGCAGCAGGCATTTGTGTTGCGAATTATCCACTGTGCTTAGATTAAAGTGGCCTAACTACTCTAATCTAAGATCACAAAGGATTTCCATCAACACTCTCTCTGAAATCATGGATTAATCCATGTTCATGAAACGTTGATTGGTGGAGAATGACATCAGCAAAACTTGAGGTTTGTGAAATGTATATTTGAAACGCAGTGTTGATATACTAGATATTACTCCACTCTAAACATCCTCTGAGAAGGTGTGTATTGTAGCATAACTACTTCCAGACTTAATGAAGTCCAATAATGTCTCAGTGTAGCACAAAACTAATGTGCCTTGTATTTATTGAAGGAGACCTTCTTTGTATACTCTACCTGACAAGAAGTTTATTCCACCAATCATTCTTTCTTAGTAGCTTGATTTTGTAATTTTGCAGTGAATTGACTTAAATCCATATTTGATCCCCTATGTCAGTATTAAAGGTAGGTTAAGTGATATATTCTGATAGTAATCATTGCTACAGAGCGTTTGTTCGGTCATAAGGGAGACTCCCTCTATAATATGTGAATAAAAGAACAGCAAATTAATGATATTAAAACAATATGACCTGATATATCACGAAGGCAATTCGCTCCACATCTAAGTCTGCATGCAAACAAGCGTTCGGTTGAGCGCCTGGAGAATTCTCACGTTCTTATCTATTACATTCAGTATATCAACACAGTGGCTATCAAGGCCTGTTTTCTAACTAGAGCACTGCCTCAGTGCTCCACACTCTATAAAGTAAAGGTTGACGGCCCAAGGTTCCACAATGGACCATCACTCTCCAGCTCTTTAGTAAACAGAATAGTACATTTTCAGGTAGGTGACAACATTTGAGCCAATCAGGAGAGAGCACTGAAAATGCATTTTCTGTTTAATAAAGAGCTGGGAGACTCCTTATATGGACAGGAGTCAGGGCACTCTAGAGTAACGAGTACTATCAGAACATAGACCCATTTTGCAATTATTTGAATAATTGCAAATCACTTACCCTATACCTTTAAGTCTTGTTTAGTTACTTTAATCATCTGTGTGCTTTTTTCACGTATTGTAAAGCACATTGTGAACCATTTTAATGTTCATAACGTGCCATATATACATACAGTATAATGTTTGATAATTATTTGATGTTTCTAATTATTTGATGATTCTGACAGAAACAAAAGATCTTACTTGTGATGGTGTCCAGTTCCACATTGGGGTTGGTGTGCTGCTGGGTCTCTGGCATGGGAGGAGGCTGGTAGATAGGAGCTGATCCTGGGGGAGGGACGTAGGACACCTGCAGGCTCAGCGTGGCCTAGCGGAGGAAGGCAGACATGACATACAGTACTGTCAGACTCAGGACCTTGTACTGGACAAGGTCCTCGCTCCAGTACAAGGGTGTGACGATCACTTTGGGTGAGTGAGGTTGTGGGTTTGAAACCCCGAATAAGACCCTGCGAACCGAAGGTGTGTGTCTGTCTGTACTTTGTGGAAGATCAAACGCAAAGATCTGTGTTTCTACTGACGCTCGATCACTACCTATATGATCGCACAAAACATTCATGGCTCAGATACAGTAAGACTGTCTCCATTACACCTTGTTTGTTACTGGACAGATCCAATGGGGTTACGGGTATGTGCCTTGCTCAAGGGTACATCAAAAGCAGGTCTCGAGGGGTTTTACAATCTGTTTGTTGAACCTCAGCCGTCTGTTATTAACTCTAGTCTGGGGGACACAAATTGTCCATTCCATTACTGTAGGTATATACTGTAGATCACACTAATCAAAGCATTGACATTGAATGTGGAAGGAATACATTGTTTTCTGCCTTCCTGAAAATGTCCAAAAATGTCTGTGAGTAATGTACAAAACAGACGTGCATACACATGAATGTGCATATACTGTGTAGGTACACACACATGCATACACACACCCACCCACCCACCCAAACACATACACACACAAAGAGAAAGTGTGAAAAATAAACAGTCTCTTTTTTTTTTTTACGATTTGTACTTTATTTTTCATCTTTTTTGACAAACATACAGGATTTTTTTTCAACTTTGATGCAAGGATATTTAGACAAGACATACAATAAACACAATACCAAACATATTCAAATATCGACACTGCTGGTAATTAAACGAGACAAGACATACCATACACAAAATACAAATAAACACACCTTGAAACCATAAAGACATAAAAACATAAAAACTTTAAAGAAAAGAGAAATAAAAAATACAGCGCACTAAAGCATACCACCCGCAGTCCACCCCAGTCCTACCCCCGACAAATCTAACCCAAGTTACTTTCTGGTTATTGAAGCTCACTGAGCCGGAAACGTCATCCTAGACCCATAGAGTGTAGATGATAATGTCCCCATTTTAAATCATATTTATCCATCCTGTTGAGCAATCTATAAGACAATCTTTCATATGCGGCCAGTTGACCCAAGGAAGTAAACCACAGAGAAGGAGCCGGTGCGGATGGATCCTTCCAGGCCCTGACCACCAGTCTCCTGCCTAGCATAAGGGCCGTTTGAATCCACTCAGCCAAGGCGGGCGAAACAGTTCTTAAAGTGGACGGGTCGCCCAGGATAAAGAGCCTGGGTGAGAAGGGGATAACTAACCCTGTCATCCTCTCTAGCTTCACATGTATAGCAGCCCAATAGACCTGGATTTTTGGACAACTCCACAGAATATGCATTAAGGTACCATCTCTATCCTGACACCTCCAACACTCCGGGCTCTCGATAAGGCCCACTCTAAATAGTCTTGACGGGGTCCAATAAATCCTATTTATAATTTTAAATTGAATCAATCTCGTACGCAGCTCTCTAGACATTTTCTTGCCGTTCCTAAGGATTTTAGCCCATTCCTCGTCTGAAATTGAAACACCAAGGTCCCTTTCCCAAGGTGTTTTAGACACCATCATGTTAGAGTCAGAGACCTCCAGGAGCATGGCATAGTATGTGGAAGCCTCATGCCCCTGTCCAAAGATTCTAAGGATCATCTCCACCTTTTCAATCTTGGGGGGGCCTACAGTGAGAGATCCAAAGGTCTTAACCAGTAGATGCCGTAGTTGCAAATATTGCCAAAAGTGGCCATTGGGCAGGTCAAATTCTGTCTTGAGTTCTTCGAAGGATTTTAGAGTGTTTTCCTGGTATAAATCTCCTAATATTGTAATTCCCCGTTGAGACCATGCTTCCCAATGAAAAGGCTCTTTCCCTATACAGAGTTTAGGATTATGCCATATTCCAGCCGCCGAGTGGAGAAACGGATTGAATTTAAACATGCGGGATATCGTCTTCCAAACCCAATGAATATGAGACACAATTGGATGGGAACGACTAATTGAGTCTAGTTTGGTTGAAAGACAGTCGATAGGTCTGACAGGTGAACATAGTGCGCTCTCCAAACTAAACCATGGCGGGGCCCTTTCCGGCGGGAGAGACCACTGTACCATATGTCTCATGGTAAATGCATAGTGGTAAAGTAGGAGATTAGGTACACCCAAGCCACCTTTATCCACTGGCCTCTGGAGTTTTTTCAGTTTCATTCTGGGGCGTTTGTTGTTCCACAGGAATTTACTACAAATTTGATCAAATTGTTTGAAATATTGTAGTGGGATTTTAACCGGAAGGGCCTGGAGTAGATAATTGAGTCTTGGAACACAGTTCATTTTAATAATGTTCGCCTTTCCCCACATTGATAGAAACAATGGAGACCATCTCTCTACATCGGTTCGTAGTTTATCCAGAATTGGGTCAAAGTTCGTCTTCACTAGATCGACCAATTTAGGAGGGAAGGTTATGCCTAGATACTTTAGTCCCTTTTTGGGCCATTCAAAGGAGCCGGTCTGAAATAGTGTTTTAGGACAGTAAGACGTGAGTGGTAGGGCCTCCGATTTTGACCAGTTCACCTTGTACCCTGATATGGAAGAGAAAGTGTCAATAATATTAAGCAAAGCGGGGAGGGAGCGCTCCGGGTCGGAGACAAACAAAAGTATGTCATCGGCATACAACATCAATTTATGACACTTATCACCTAATGTGATGCCTGGGAATGCCCGATCTTTGCGAATTGCGGCCGCCAAGGGCTCCAGGGCGACGGCGAAGAGTAAGGGCGAGGCCGGATCTCCCTGCCTTGTCCCCCTTCCCAACCGAAACGGCGCGGATATGAGACCATTGGTCATTACTGATGCAGTAGGATGAGTATAAATAAGTCCGATCCAATTAATAAAGTTCTTACTGAAGCCGAAACTTTCCAGGGCAGAGAGCAAGTACTGCCATTCAACCCTGTCGAATGCCTTTTCTGCGTCTAAAGAAATGGCCGCCAAAGGGGCGGAGTCATCCTGAGTGGCCCACATAATATCAACCAAACGCCTTACATTATCTGACGAGGAGCGGGATCGTATAAAGCCCACCTGATCCGGATGAATCAATGATGTAATGACCTTATCCAGACGGTTAGCTAGTATCTTTGACAAAATTTTACTGTCACATGAGGTTAAGCTAATTGGCCTGTAGTTCTTACAGTCTAAGGGGTCCCGCCCTTCTTTTGGGATGAGTGTAATAACCGCTTCGGTTAAAGAGGGAGGGAGATGTCCTTTTTCAAAAGCCTCGTTATATGTTCTTAATAGTAGCGGTGCTAGTTCCTCTGTGTATGCCTTGTAAAATTCTGAGGTAAAGCCGTCCAAGCCCGGGGCCTTGCTAGTGGGTAGCATCCTAATAACTTCCATTATCTCTCCCTCAGTAATGGGCAGGTCAAGACCTTTAACCTGATCCTCAGAAAGCCTCGGTAAATCAAGGGTGGAAAGAAAAGTGGTTATCTCCTCCCCGCCAACTTCCGTCTCGGAGGTATATAGGTGGTTATAAAACTCCCGAAATTCTGAATTAATCTCCCTTGGATCAGCTACAAGACGACCATCCCCTCCCCTAATGACGGGGATTGCGCTCATTGCCTCCCTCTGTTTTATGTATCTAGCGAGTAATCTCCCGGCCTTGTCCCCTTCTTCAAAATATTTCTGTCTCGCCCTAAATAGGGAGAATTCTGCCCTCTGGGTCATAATTAAATTATAGTCGTATTTTAGCTTGGTTAGGGTTGTCAAATTTTCTGAGGACACACTACTTTTGAGTTTCTCTTCTGCAATGCCAATTTTCTTTTCTAACTCCTGTAGTTTAGCTACATTTTGTTTTTTCTTAAACGATGCATGTTGAATTATATAACCTCTCAAAAAACTTTTCAAAGCTTCCCACGCTATTCCTGCCGATGGAGCTGTTGGCACATTAGTGTCGATATACAAATTGATTTGAGCTCTCAGTGATTCCTTGAAGGTCTCATCCAACAGTAAGCTAGAGTTGAGTCTCCACCTAGATGTTCTTTCTGGCCTACGAAATGACGTCACATTCAAATAAATTGGGCTATGATCTGAAATGATTCTATTGCCGATTTCAGCTGACAAGACAGAGGACACCAATGACTGTGAGACCAAAAAATAATCGATTCTGCTAAAGGAGCCATGGGGAGGGCTAAAGAAGGTGTAGTCTCTAGTTGTAGGGTTCTGTATGCGCCAAATATCTACCAGACCCAGGTCCTTTGTCATGTCTACTAATGCGCCCTGTGCCCTGGATGACCTAACCAGTGTAGAACTACGGTCCGTGACTTTGTCCATGACCTCGTTTAGATCAGAACCCAAGATAATCGGATGATCCCCCATCGCACTCAGCATCCTCTCAAGTACGCCAAAAAACGAGGGGTCATCAACGTTTGGTGCGTACACATTAGCCAGAATAACACTATTGCCCTGAATCTGACAAAGCATAACCAGAATTCTCCCATCCTCATCTGTGCTTTCTTTAAGGCATTTAAATTGCAAGTGCTTACTAATCAAAGTCACCACACCTCTGCTCTTACTGTTGCCACATGCGGCTCCAACAAACCCCACCCAGTCTCTACAAAGCTTCTTAGTTTCCTGTTCTACCAAGTGGGTCTCCTGCATAAACACTATGTCACATTTCTTAGCTTTGATGAAGGCTAAGACCTTCTTCCTCTTGACCACATCATTAAGACCTCTGACGTTCCAGCTCATAAGCCTCAACCCTGCGTTAGTACCTGACATGATGTCTGTTGGATAACACCAAGGCCAAACTGCAGCTTCCCTACTCTGTGCACACAAAACAAACACATATGAGCATCACTGTGAAACATATACTCCTCACAACAAAAAACGTAAAAAACACGAAGAACAAAAATACGCCTGAAAAAGCAGACGCTTCCCCTACCCTTAGCTTGGTCCGTGATCCTCTAACTAACGGCTGCAGAAACCCTATCCCACCCACACCCACCCCCCATCCGCTACCCCAAAACCAGTATGCCGGAGTGGGGACAAAATATCCCCATCCCCGTAGTATAAGTAAACAATATAGCAAGGAACTTCTATAAAACAGTGCAGCAGGCACAGCGGCCATGGTATTGACAAAACAGAGTGGTATTAACATTACCAATAAAAACATCGAAAACCTGGTTCTAAGTTATTCAAGCCCATCCTTGAGTAATACCAAAAATAGAAAAAATGCAGTGACATGGGATTTCGTATGAAAAATAAAAATAGAAATAAAACAATTGCAATGCCTTCGAGCCCCCTTAGTCCCCACATATCCCCCCCCCTCCTCTAACTACACAATATGATGTTAAGATATGCATTCGTCCACAATATAAATATAAAGATTTGTTGTTTTTTTTTTTTTTTTAAAGGAAAAGAAATTAAGACATTAAGTACAGGATTTTTTTAGAAGAACAATTAGAAACGAAAACCTTTGGCCTTTAACACTGAGCATTCCATTCAAGCAAACATACAAAAAAGATTTTTTAAGAATAAAAAAGATATGGAAAAGAAAAGAAAAACAACATCCACAAGACAGTAAAAACCTTTTGGAATTAAAACATCAATTGTCTGACCGTTTCAAATAAGCCTGTGCATACATGCCCATTCACACACAAACCCAGAGACTCCAGTGTGTATTTATCTCGCTTCTTAACAAACACACTAACCAAACTCCACTCACACGTCCACACATTTATCACACATGAACCCCCCCCCACCCCCCACCCCACTCGCGTTCTCAGTTAAGCAGAAATGTCAAGAAGTATTCCTCCCCCATACTCACACACCCCCCCCACACACACACGCAGACACACAGGCAGACACACACACACACACACACACACACACACACCCACACAAAACAGCGCATGACGTCACAGCTTACTCCAGGGAGCAGCACGACAGAGGAAGGGGAGAGAAGAAAAAAGGAGAGAGGCTAAAACAAAACAAAAAAGCACGGTTAGCGCCTTTGAGTCTCACTCCACAATGAGGGTTACAAATGAGAGTCCTACGTCCTGAACATCAATAAAGTAAAAAACTGCTCTGTGAACAGTGCTCCTCCATACTAATTAACCCTCTTTCTTTTATACATCGGTACAAAATACAAATCCCTCACGTTATCACATTTTTTTTTTAAATGAAAACAAAACGGGCTTCGTTACAACCACTTTCTGGTTTCGCCATGAAAAAGTACAATTGACTAAATAATAAAATAAATGAAATAGTTATTTAAATAAACCGTAACCTAGTTACTTCGGGCACAATGGAGCAATACTAAATCAAAACAGATT
>NC_137620.1:10913161-10928161 GCF_963280865.1 Gymnoscopelus braueri | reverse complement strand
CTTTGTTGTTTGGGGTTCCCCAAGGCACTTGGTCCCTTCCTTCATGCTAAAAGGATACCATACCATAAATAAACATCAAAGATAATTTATTTTCCCTCTCTCATTCACATACTATACTGTACCGTCAGACGGTTCAGTCCATCCTCCCCCTATTCCCATTTCACAATGGAACAGTCCTGTCTCCTTATCTCACTTCCCGTTTTCTGACCTATCGGAAGGAACGGTCAGTATTCCCCACGCTCTGACTGACTGGGCTGGTGGTGATGGTGTTGCTATTCTGGGATGTGAGGGAAGGAAGGCACGGTCCTTCAAGACATGGCTGAAATCCCAAGCCTGCTTTCAATCAGAAGTACTTCATAATGTGAAAGATGTATTTATATCGCAGCCACTTGGCTCTGACTCTTACCCAGTGTGACGTAATAACTGTGGTAGGTACATAGGGGCGAGGTCAGACTCACACGCAAGAATGCAGTGTGTGTGTGTGTGTGTGTGTGTGTGTGTGTGTGTGTGTGTGTGTGTGTGTGTGTGTGTGTGTGTGTGCGCGTGTGTGTGTGTGTGTGTACATACAATGTGCGTGCAACAGTACACACCTTGAGTGTACTGTTGAAATCTATGTAGTATCTCACGTCAACCACACACACACACACACGCACACACACACTCACTCACACACACACACACACACACGCATGCACGCGCACACACACACACACACACACACACACACACACACACACACACACACACACACACACACACACACACACACACACACACACACACACACACACACACACACACACACACAGCAGTCAGTACCTGTTTCTTCCCATCTTCTCATGGTCTTTGACCACGCAGTGAAGCTCAGCTCCAGAGTCCAGAGGAATCCCTTTGAGATCCCACTCAAACCCCTGAAACAGAGAAAACATCATGCAATCAGTAAAACATGTTTAATTTGTACAGTTTTCTACCTCATTATAGTTCTAATAGGCCTAGGTTAGATCAGGGTTAACATTCTAATGGCTGAGAGAGAGAGTTTATAGTCTGAAAACACATTCTGCAAAGTTGTTTTGTACAGTTTAACAGTGATGCTAATAAAGTGGATGAAACAATGTGACTATAGGGTCACAAGGAGAGAACATTACTCGCGTTGAAGAGTGATGATAGATGAGTTTACAGACGTTCCATCCAAACACTTTAATGTTGCTAGGAGACAAGGAAACCCCCTTGGACACATCCAGTTGGGTATTATTTGATTAATAGCATCACATGCTATTATATGCTAATGACACAACTACATCATATTTTGATCTTGTGATTAGCATAGGCTTACATAGCTACCGTCAGCTACTGTAGTTTGATGTAACATGTGTTAACGATTGAAGGGCTTGGGGAGACAGTAGCTTCTTTTTTTCTTATTTTTTTATGACTGCTGGACATTATACTGTAGCTAGTTAGCTACGCTGACATCTGAACAGCAAGGCTTTTTATTTTAAGGTTATTGTATTGAAGGTTGTATTAGTATAGATGTGTATTGGTTGTATGGCGTACCTCATTCCACACAGGGTTGGGATTGTTTTTGATCACCTTGGTCTTCTTCTTTGTGCCTGAAAACAATAGAGAAAGAAAAAGGACCATCAAACATAAGGCTTATGACAGACTTATCTCATCAGAGAGGTCTAGAGCATACATGGGCAAATTTTAATATCAGAATACTGATATATTATTGATTTCAGCTGTTACAATTCCAAACATGCAAACATGACCCGCTTTAATTTCTTCAGTCTATATTAGTAGCTTAAAGACAAAAATGCTATTGTCTTTTCTATGTCCAATGTATTTGTATTTAAGTTCATACAAATGCATTTGAAATTAATTATTAGGATTTGAATAAAAAAATAGCAAAAATAAATTCAGGATTCCAATAAAAAAAATTGCAAAAATAGCAGATCTACAAGCTGAAAATGCGACGCGTTTTGAGCTTGTAGATCGGCTATTTTTGCTACTTTTGTGTGACATAGAATGGTAAAGTATGGCATTAATTTAAAAAGTTAAAATATGGAGATAAGAGGCAGTATATGCAACGTGGCCATCTGGAGTGAGTGTGGAAATGTAGTGGCCCTTGCCATCATCAAAGTTGCCCACCCCTGGTCTAGAGTCACCTCCCCCCACCCCTCCCCCAACCCACTGATCCTGAGACTATCACACGCACGATTAACATTACATAAATTAAGCTTAACTTAAATATATAAATACTTAATCCTTTTCTGTTGTTTACCCGTTTTTTGTTTGTTTGTTTACAAGGCACCAAATTCACAAAGTCAGATTCCTTATACTGTAAGGGCAAATGCACTTATACAAAATAAAGATTTCTGATTCTGACTACAATAAATGTTCCATTCAAGTCATGTCACATTCATTTGCATAGGACTCCCTCTAGACCAGAGGTTCCCAACCTGTGGGTCGGGACCCCTAGGGGGGGTCCCCACATGATTTTGGGGGGTTCCCCAGATGACAGTAAAGTGACAATTTAAAGACGGGGTGCCGTGATTTTCAGTGATTCCCCCCCCCCCCCTAAAACATAATCATCAAGTATTATGGTTATACTAGGAGGAAGATTTTTTCAAAAAAGTGTACAGAAAGTGTTAAAATTATGTTTTTATGTGTACACACCTCCAGTTCATTAAGTATACCTGGTTCTCACCTTAGCACCTCCTCCACCACCTTAGCACCACCCACCTGTCCTAGTCCCTCCTCCTCCTCATGCCCACACCTGTTGTGTTATGATAATGAGGGGGAGGGTATTTTTACTATGTCACTAGGGCTGTTTTTCTATTGCCACGTTTGACCCTCAAGGTTTCAGCCTCCAGGTAGAAACTCAAAATAGTCAGAGAAGACATAAAACACAATAAAAACACCACCAGGGGGCTTAATGAAGTTCTATCAACCTCATAGACACATGAAAAACAGAAAAAGTGCAAAACCATGGCACCACTTCTTTAAGGACTTTTAAGACCTTTTTAATACCTTACAAAATAAAGTAAAAAGACGTCACAAGTGATCAACAAACTATACTATAAAAACGGGTCAAGCATTGGTCAAATTGTCAAATAATATAAGAAAGAGGCAACAATTGTGCTGATCTTGATCAAAAATAGCTGATCTTGTAGGTCGGCTATTTTCAAAATATTCATCTGTGGAACCGAGTCAAACTAAATGTAATGCCTCAACTCCTACATTCCCAAGTGCTTGTCAGAGTGGAGGGGTCGCTGCCTGAAAAGGTTGAGAACCACTGCTCTAGACTTAGTAAACTGGACCTGAGTTGGCTCTGTACTTGGACATGCTTTTTCCCCATCTACACAGCAACGCTCTCAACGCTTCACGTTTGCAAGCTTGTTGATCAGCTATTATTGGCTAATGCTGCCCCCAGCATATGGTTGCTGGAGGATTTCAAGTGGTGTTGGTCGTTATTTGGGGCGGATTTAGCGCAATATGTGTTCTGGAACCGAATAAACCGAATTAAAGTAAAAAAAAGAAAGAAAGAAAAAGTAACAAACAGAAGAAAAAAA
Organism: Gymnoscopelus braueri; assembly: GCF_963280865.1. Taxonomy (NCBI): domain Eukaryota; kingdom Metazoa; phylum Chordata; class Actinopteri; order Myctophiformes; family Myctophidae; genus Gymnoscopelus; species Gymnoscopelus braueri. Next base: position 10,924,592 of record NC_137620.1, on the reverse strand, counting down.
AAACGCAAATTTCCTCGCACGCGTGCAAGGCACGAATGCAGCACCTAAAACATCTTCCCGCGGCTATGGTGCATCACTGGGCACAGCCTCAAAGGGCTTTACATGCCAGTGGTGTAAAGTAACTATAAGTACATTTACACAAGTACTGAATTTAAGTAGAGTTTTGAGGTATTTTTTCTACTGTATTAGTAATATTCAATATTCAGTACTTTTACTTCTACTCCACTACATCTCAGAGGCAAAAACTATACGTTTACTCCACTACAATTATTAATATTTTGCAGATATAAATTATTATATTATAACACATATATTAACTACTTTAGCCCTATTTTATACCTAGGCTATTTGAAAATAGCAGATCTACAAGCTCACAACGTGTCGCATCGCAACGAGTTGTGAGCTTGTAGATCTGCTATTTTCAAACATTTTAGTACTTTTACTTTTGGTATATTTTGATGCCATTTTGATAATTTTGCCAATACTTTTGTACTACACAAGTAACATTTTGAGCACAGGCCTTATGCATGTTACAGAGTATTTTTATATTGTGGTATTGCTACTTTTACTTAAGTAAAATATCTGAGAGTACTTCTTCCACCACTGTTACATACCCACATTTAACGAAGGAAACAAACAACCCCTATGGCCTTTGACCCTCAATCAGGCAAGGACAAACACTAGACAGGAAAAGAAAAAGGAAGAAAGCTCAGGAAGGATGACAAAAGAGTATAGGACCCCCTTCCAGGTCAGACAGAATTGGAATAGGTACAGAGAGGTCAATATCCAAATGCAAAACAAAGAAACTAGAAAAAGTGCTCCTCGGAGCACAGGTCTCCGCCAGGTCAGGTACGTTATTGTGGCCTCCTGATGGCGCTATAATAGGCCAATGTGAAAAGAGTGCCATTTCTTCTTAGGCCTTTCAAGCAGGCACTGCATTCATGATTTGAGGCATCTTGTTCCAAAAAATTGCTGGTAGCGCTATAACAGGCCAATGTGAAAAGGGTGGCATTTCTTACATAACTATAGAGATACTGTGTACCGATTTGCGGACAGAATCTGAAGGAGTATAATCCAAAAATGTGTTTTAAAAAGTCGGTCTCCTGGTGGCACTATAAAAAGCAGATGTGAAAAATGCAGGGCAGATGTTTTTCCTTGGCCTCTAGTGTGCGTGCACAGTTTCACCCAGATCGGTGCAGTTAAAAACGCCAATCGGCCTGTTATAGCATCACCATGAGGCTGATTTAAAAATATTCAAGTGTCATTTTTTCCTCGGGCCTAGTGAGAATGTGCATGCAAAATGTCACGGAAATCGCAAGCTGCGGTCATGATTTAACATTTGTTCAAAACAGACCAATCCTGCAAACTTTGGAAGCCAATCTTAGCCAATTAGGATGGAATATGGAAAATCGGACAGATCCGTGTTGATCACATGACTATAGAGATACTGTGTAGCGATTTGCGTGATGTTTGGACAAAATCTGCAGGAATAATATCAAAACAATTGTTTTGCAAAAATCACCCTCATGGTGGCGTTATGACAGGCTGATCTGAAATATTCGGGGCAGAGGTTCTGCTTTGGCATTCAGGGAGTGTGTGTGCACAATTTTGCAGTGACCGGGGCCAACGGTGCCGGAGATTCGCTTTTCACAAACAGAAGGACACACGGACACACACACGGACAGATGCAAAACATAGTCTCGGCCATGCCTTTCGGCCTGGCGGAGACAAAACACTGCAGTTCAATGTCCAGGCTGATAGACACAGTACTAGTAACACTCGTAGTTGTTTTCCTGTAAATTAACGACCTACTTCGTTATACAAGAATGGGTGGGAAAGTGAATGTCCACCACTTACCCCACCCTTGCAACAATGCTGAAGTGCCCTTGAGCAAGGCAGTTAACCCCCAGCTGCTCAGTGGCCAAAACTAGGGTTCTACTGGGCAGTTCCCAGGTTTAGTGTGTGTGTGTGTGTAGGCGTGTGCGTGTGCGTGTGTGTAGGCGTGTGCGTGTGTGTCTGTGATTGAGCCGAAAAAGAGCCCTCATGCTCAGCATATCTACCCTGGATAAATGAAGGTAAAACAAAGTGCAAAACAAACACAATACAAATATGAATCATGCTCCTGTCACAATATGACAGTTTCCCACTTCCCACCTCTAAAAACGATTTTGATTGTTCGGTTTAAAAAAAGTGACAGTGATAAGCTGCGGTCCTCTCTAAGCGTTTAACTATTTTCTACTGGAGTATTTTCTACTTTTTCTACCCAGCACTTGTGTTGAGCAGCGCCTCTGTCCCCAACTAACCCGTTTAAGGTTTGTGGGTCTCTGTGTTGTCATGCCTTCCACTGTCCATGTCAGTGTATGCCTGTATTGACCATATTCACATCCATTTTGCTCGTGCGTCATATAACACCCCACCATACTCTGAGAATGATGTAAGAGCAAAATGGCCGCCATGTGAAATGATGCTCAATGGAATATAAAGCATAGTAGCACTGATTCTCAACCTCAGGTCTCTGTATTTGGTCTGTAACTAGTGTAGATTAGGGTCGCAGAGCAAAAAAATAACCCTATCTATCAATATGCATATCAAACTGGGGGTCCTTGAGAGGTCCTAAGGTTGAGAATCACTGAACTGAACTATGGAACTCCAATCTACTCTGTAAAATCGTCAGTGTTCATTTGGTTCCATTTGTACACCGTCAAGAGTTACAGAACTGTGAGGGTCCAAGTTTGTACCCCTGGTGGTCCCCGGGGCGTTGAGAACCAGTGCTATAGTATGTTCCAGACAATTGTTCAAGTCGCACCGGTCCGAGTCCAAGTCGAGTCCCAAGTCATTTGGTCCTAAGTCCAAGTCGAGTCCCAAGTCGTTTGGTCCCAAGTCCAAGTCGAGTCCCAAGTCGTTTGGTCCCAAGTCCAAGTCGAGTCCCAAGTCAATCCAACCCTCAGGTCCGAGTCCCAAGTCGAGTCCCAAGTCATTTGGTCCCAAGTCCAAGTCGAGTCCCAAGTCAATCCAACCCTCCGGTCCGAGTCCAAGTCGAGTCCCAAGTCATTTGGTCCCAAGTCCAAGTCGAGTCCCAAGTCTTTCTGTTGTGGGCAAGTCAAGCCGAGTCACAAGTCAAGTCACAAGGTTGTGTCAAGTCCCTCACTACGATTGACGATTGTTCCCCAGCCCACCCACAAAGCACTCAGGTTTATATCTTGAAGAGAGAAACCGTATCTTAAAGTCAAGAATTAAACCAGCATAAAGCTGTTAATTTATCCATTACAACATTACATGTCTGATCATTTAGTTAGAACTAGAGAAAGGCTAAATTACACTAAAGAAATGGCATGTTTGATACAAAATTGTTTACTTTTTAACATTTTGGCTTAAACTGGCACTGCCTTTCTGAGTAGTTTTCAAGTGTATTGTTTTGTAAACAAAGTTAGAGCAAGTGAACAAGTGCTCATGTAAACATTAAACAAAGTCAAAGGTAACAAACAACAAACTTCAAGGACATTACTTTTGCTATAACTATAATTATTAATGAATATTGGATAAACTGTGGGTGAAATGATGCAGGAAAGGAAATACATTAATGGCATTTATCTATAGGCCTATTAGGCCTATAATCTTGACGTGTCTGTGTTTGTTTTGTAGTATTTTAATATTATGTCATTTTCCATCAGGCACAGTTTAGCCATCTACTACAGTTGCCAGATTCTGTGAGAGAAACAAGCAACCAGGTCTAGGAAAACCAGCCCAAAATCAGCCCAAAAGAAGCGACTATGGGCCACATGAGCACTTTAACATATACATCAGCTATTTGAAAATACTAGTAGATCTACAAGCTCACAACGCGTCGCATTGCGACACGTTGTGAGCTTGTAGAATGCGACGCGTTGTGAGCTTGTAGATCTGCTATTCTCAAATAAAATCTTGCAGGGAAATGATAAGCAGATCTGGCAACCCTGTAGGACCAACACGTGTTTTTATGTTTTTATTTTGTTTTGCAAAGGGGTCCTTGGTAAAAAAAAAAGAAAAAGAAAAAGAGGCAACAACACAGTGGAATAAAGGCATCTCTTTAAGTTTATATAGCAGAGAGAAACTTAAGGTGGAAAAAAAGAAGGAAGGAATTCAAGTTTGGTGGGAGTGATTTAGTGAAGTTAAAGTTATTAAACCTACGGACAAATGGAAAAGTGGCGTCGTGAGAAAGTGATGGATTTATTTCATGGATTTATGGATTTATGAGACTTTATTGCTGTTACCATGGATAAAGTATACAGTCACTTGACTTCACTACAGTACATCATGATCGGTGTGATCCTGATTCGACAGTGGTGAGTGACTTTCATGTTTACATGTACGTATATCTCGCTGGCTGATGCTACTGTTGTTGTTGATTTATTATTAGATTTAAAGCGAGTACTGAGCACAGTGAGCAGCACCACCTCTCCTTCTCCTCCTGGCTTGGCAAATTGAATAACTTTGGGGACTTCTGTTGCTGTTGCCATTGTTGTTTTTCCTGTTGCTGTGGCGCAGTGCAAAGCTCTACAAGCTACAAGCTACAAGCTGCTCACAACGTAGATCGGCTATTTTCAAATAGCTGATGTATATGTTAGAGTGCTCATGTGGCCCATTGTCGCTTGACTCGCTTCTTTTGGGCTGGTTTTCCTAGACCTGGTTGCTTGTTTTTGCTCACAGAAAATCTGGCAACACTGGCACTGATGATAACTGGACGGCAGCCGTCATAGAATCAAAATAACCCCGCTGACGGTGGCGTTTGCACAGTACACACACAGATCATTCACAGGGAAAAAAACAAAACAAGTCACGAGTCATCTTGTCTCGAGTCGAGTCGAGTCGGGAGTCATTGGCTAGCAAGTCGGAGTCGAGTCTCAAGTCTCGTTGGTCTTTTACCTTCCAAGTCCGAGTCGAGTCGCAAGTCTTTACATTCAAAGTCCGAGTCGAGTCGCAAGTCGTCAAATATGCGACTCGAGTCGAGTCACTATGACTCGAGTCCAATTGTCTGGTATGTTCTGTATCGTTGCTGTTGGGCAGAAACCTCTTATCTCCATATTTTTTTCGTGAATTAACACCTACTTGATCGTACTACAGTGTCACACAAAAGTATCAAAAGTAGCAGATCTGCAAACTCGAAACGCGGCGCGAAGCGACGCGTTACGAGCTTGCCGATCTGCTACTTTTGATACCCTGGATAAATGAAGGTAAAACAAAGTGCAAAACAAACACAATACAAATATGAATCATGCTCCTGTCACAATATGACAGTTTCCCACTTCCCACCTCTAAAAACAATTTTGATTGTTCGGTTGAAAAAAAGTGACAGTGATAAGCTGCGGTCCTCTCTAAGCGTTTAACTATTTTCTACTGGAGTATTTTCTACTTTTTCTACCCAGCACTTGTGTTGAGCAGGGGTAAAGTGTCTGCCCCCCCACTGCAGAGTCTAAGGGAGGCGCTACATTACATCATCCAGTGGGGGCTCCTCACTGGCAGGTGAGCCAGTATGGTGCAATAGAATTGGCAACACAAAAATGTGTGGGGAGGAACAAATTGACATAACAATGGGGAGAAATAATGGGTACAAAAGAAGAAGGATACTCTTAAGGGTTAAGGGTCGGGTTACAATAACAGTTTATATGAAGCCTATGTCTGTAACACATTAAAAACATAATGTATGTCTGCCCACCACTGCGGAGGCTGGGGGTTCGAATCCACTGCCGTGCATCCGACCTTGTCAAGCGTCTATACGAACACAATTGGCCCGTGTTCGGGGGAGGGACACTGGGTGGGGAGGGTAATATTTGTCACTACACGTACTTCTACGGGCTGGGGGGAGGGGGGGGGGGGCACCTGTCAGCGGGGAGTGTTGGGCGGGAGGAGTAGGACGAAGCCCATACGTCCTCCCGGTGGGGGCTCCTCACTGGCAGGTGAGTCAGTAGGATGGGGAGGAATGGAATGAATTGGCGTAACAATTAAAGTGGGGAGAAAAGGGGGTAAACAGCTAAAAAAAAAAAGGGGGGAAAAAAGGAAATTACAATGCATTACAATATGCCTCTAAAACTGTATTAGTCTTGCATAGCCAGGCTCACGAGTTCAAAACGTTTAATCCCTCTACAAGTGGATCAGATTTGTAATTTGGGGTAGATCAAATCCAGGGTTGGGATATCCGATCTGTGATCATAGACTTTTCTCAGCAAACATCATGTCAATAATAATATCTTCAACACCCCAAATCCAAATCTGATCCACTCGGATAGGATTAAGGGTTTTGAACTCTTGGGCCCACACGGTCAGAGATCTCTCTTGGCCAAGATTAACGTCATCAACGTGTGTGTTGACACGTCAGAGATCCACAGGGAAACCATGCCTTTATACTACTCTGTCTTGGTTTCTGGGGTCACTGGCACACAATAATCTCAAAATATTATTTTGAGATGGGGGTCCGGACATATCATTTTGGGGGTCCTTGACATGAAAAGGTTTGAGACAGATGACTAATGTCACGTTTTGGCCACATGGAGTCAAAGATCCATTTGATGTGTGGACTCACTGACAGCGTGCTCAGCTCATGTTATTGTTTTTCTTTTCCTGGTGCCAGTTTGCCAGTTCCCACCTGATGTTATGTGGGAGTCTCGACTGCTCCAAACCGTACTGAATTACTGCTAGCTTGCATAATGTCTTCAGAAAAGGTCTTAAGTCTAAGGTGTACAGGTGATTGTTTGTGCTGGTCCCGCCAAAGACGATGACAAGATCTCCCACCGTGCAACAGAACATCCTGGAACACGGACCCGTCCCCTTGGGCTCAACCTTCTTCCATTCGAAGGTCTTTGGATTGAATCTCCACAGATCGTTGAAGGCCCGGTGCTCCAAGTTGGTGCCGCCAAATATGTACAGCTCTCCCTTGTAGTCAAAGGCTGAATGACACCCACGTCCTTCTGGAAGAAGCTGTGGAGAAGAAGCTGTACTCAGCCAGTTGTTGGTCTCTGTGTCAAACACTCTGATGTTGTTGTAGACGTCCTGGAGCCCATGGCCCCCGAAGACAAACATCTTTGTCCCGATGATAGTGGCAGAGTGATATTTTGAAGGATGTGGCGGAGTGCCTCTGGTCTTAATCAAAGACCAGACCATTGTGGTGGTTTCCAACTTGTGGATGTCATTAAAGTATGTCACCTGTGTGCATCCTCCATATACATACATGACCTTCCCCAAGACACAAGCTGAGTGGTGCCACCTCGCCTCTGGAACAGTCCCAGAAATGTTGGGTTTGAACCATCTGTGGGTGTCGACATCAAACGTATAAAGCACGTTGCAGTACTTCCTTGTGTCAGTATAACCCCCCCAGATGTAGACGCTGTCTTCGATCAGCACAGCTGTGTGGCCATAACGCCTGCAGGGAACATCAAGGGAACATTCTCCTCTACCATTTGTCACTCTGGGCAACGTCGTCCAGAGCAAAGACACTGTGTGGAAGACGTGTACACCCATCTGATCCATATTACCCATACAGTACCCTTCAAAGGAATACACCTTGATCCCCACTGCCACCGTAATGTTATATTTGCCACAGCCACGCTTCAGATGGAGCGTCCAGGTAAACATTTCACACCAGCACGACTGCAGACCTAAATGAACTGTAAAATAGTGGATTCACAGTCTGTTTGAAATTTGTTCTGTAAAACTATGGATTCCTATACTAAGACAGCACGTATATGGCACAGCGGCACAAATGTCACACAAAGCTTGGCAAACCCGCCGGCGGTTGGGTTGGCCATTCAGGGAAGCCAATGCCCTGTTGACCTCCCTAATATGGCCGAATTGATTGCCATAGCAACTCCAGCCCTGGCGCGGCCGAATTGATTGCCATAGCAACTCCAGCCCTGGCAGGCTCTAGGAAGCTCCTGTGCCTTTTTGTGTAAGAAAGGAAGAAAACGGTTATTGGTAGGCAGGTAATCTAATCGGTATATGCCCGCTCTGTGTAATGCCAGTAATTTCGGCTACCATGACGATGCTAGCATGCGTTCGTGAACATGTGAACAAAGGTTCAGAATAAATACAGTACATCAATAAGTCAACAACTGATGCTAAAACTACGCCAAAACGAGTGTGTGGATCAAGGTCACATGGTATTTGAATCGTTCTTGGGTAAAAGTGAACTTTTGAGACGGAACCTCGGCTGCAAAATATGACATTTCAGAAGTTCACAAACACACAAATAGGCCTACTGTACAGTAACAGTTACTGAGAAACCACCATAGACTTGTCTGACACAGATCAGTTGAGGACAGAAGTTATAGTAGGGAGACCGGGAACAAAAGTAACACTTTTTGTATTTGCCTTCATAATTCACAGACTACTTGAAATATCCTAGTCATCTTTTGCTATAAGAAACATACATTATATGTGCCCTAATTAATAATACAATTTTTAAGCTTTCACTAATAAGGAAAAGACTAAAATATTAATTTGAATGCAACGAGTCACAGTGTTACAATTGCCCCCGTGACGGGGGCAGTTGTAACAGTGGTTGGGGGCAATTGTAACACTGTAAAAATAAGTCATATTACACTTTATCTCAAATAAAAGCACATCACTAAGTAATTATGTATTTTTTATAATTTAACAGTTTTACTTACGAATGTTTTATATACATAATTACAATTATTTTGTATTTTTATTCGAATTATTTAATTTATTTAATTAGTTTTTTCAAATGTATGTCTATTTTTTTATCTAAATGTATTTTTACTTTGAAATGTAGTGACATTTAGTGAAATATGTTCATTTACAAACATAAAAGCATGAAATCCCAGACAAAAAATCTGCTTGCATTGAAAACACATTGTTACAATTGACCCCGGTCACTTTGTTACAATTGCCCCCGATGGGGCAACCATGATAAAATCCCATATTCTAACTAGAAACACCTATACTAGCATAGGCTGCTAACGTTAATTTGTGACCAATAACATAGAGATACAATTCATCTAAGTTTAAAGTAGCTGACATCTTATCTTTAGACAGCAGAAGGAAAGTACCGTACACTCAAAAATTTACATTTACACCTCAGAATCAGTTTTTTGTTGAAAACTTCTGCTGAGATGAAATGATCATTCTATCCTTCCATAGGCAGAGAGAGGACCCTACTGAGCATGTGCACAAGAAGTCTCACCCCTCTAGCTTATTTCTAATTAGAGTTATTGAGTGTGTTACTTTTGCCCCCTGTTACTTTTGTTCCCGGTCTCCCCCTATCTCTTATCTGGAAGTTAAACTATGAGCAAAGGAGAAAACTGAAACTGAAACCAACACACAGCAACAACTGCACAGCAACACGCACGCACGCACGCACGCACGCACACACACACACACACACACACACACACACACACACACACACACACACACACACACACACACACACACACACACACACACACACACACACACACACACACACACACACACACACACACACACACACACACACACAATAATGTTTCCAAATGGCATCTAGTCTAGTAATGGTCCAAAAATGTGCACCTGGTGTGTGTGTGTGTGTGTGTGTGTGTGTGTGTGTGTGTGTGTGTGTGTGTGTGTGTGTGTGTGTGTGTGTGTGTGTGTGTGTGTGTGTGTGTGTGTGTGTGTGTGTGTGTGTGTGTGCGCGCGTGTGCGTGTGCGTGTGTTATCATTCCCCAACTTCCTGTACCACAGATTCTGAGGTCTGATTTCCTGTCTGTCCTGCCCTCTCTGACAGGAAGTAGGAAGTAACATAGACCAATACATTGATGAATTACTAAAGTATGCTTATCATACAACACAACCACTCCTCTATACCACATATACAAAGATGCCTGCACACACACACACACACACACACACACACACACACACACACACACACACACACACACACACACACACACACACACACACACACACACACACACACACACACACACACACACACACACACACACACATATAACAGGGTTGGACAATTCAACACCTACGGATATGGCCAGAAGAGCACCTGGAGATACTTGGTGTTCACCCCCCGGGACCGTTTTATTAACGGGGGGGGGGGCTGTTCAGCGCGGACTTGTTTCCGGGCGGTGTTCAGCGCGGACTTGGTTCCGGGCCCCCGGGAACGTTTTGTCAACGGGGGGGAGGGGGGGGTAGCGCCCTGCTTCTAAATTCCACCGTTTCCACATTCCACATTTATTTTCTTCTTCACGCCGTTTGGTGCCCCCCAAAGGTTGGTGCCCTGTGCTGCGCTGATTTTATCCGCCAGATTGGGACGTTCAAGGCATATTTCGCACCATCACGGTGCGTTCATCATCGGTGACGGGTGCCTGTAACACAGGCAGCAGCGTGCTGCGTGCGAGCATGCGCACCAGTTATGTGCACCCCTGATAATAGAAGCCATTGTTCCAATAATTGTGAAATCTTGTTTGGAAAGACCAAACCTGCCTACCAATGATGTCACTGGTAGGCGGGTTTCTGAACTGTCCACAGCCCTCCTCTGAGACAGAGTGAATAGTCAAAAATGGTACCTTATTATAATGAGCATTAGTGAGGACCAATTATATGAAGATAGGTTGAAAATAGGTGAAGTTGTCCTTTTAAGTGTTACTTTTATTTTGTACTTCTACAAAAATAGCTAAAAGAGCAAATCTACAAGCTCACAACACATCACATTGCAGCACGTTGTGAGCTTGTATTAGGTATTTTCGCAAATTTTGGAAACTGTATAAGATATTATCATCACAATACAATAGTATCAGCACAATATCGATTTAATTGGTCGAAACTATTGTGATATTTGATTTTGTCCACATCACTCAGCCCTACCTACAAACGCAGTAGCACCTTCTCCTCCACACAGCCAATAACAGCACTATTTGACAAGTTGTTTGGCTATGTTCTTTGTCATGCTCAGCCATGTTCAGAACATGGCTGAGCGTGTACCGTGTATAAACCGTGTATAAATATATATACACGGTCCAGGCGTCCATATAATATGAGTATGCAGAGTCTACATCTGTACACAACACACACACACAGGCACGCACACACACTCTTTCCAGATGAAAAGGAAAAAGAGACATTGTCTATTGTCTGACCTCTGGTCAAAACTCATTTATTTATAAATAGAGTGACTGTGGGACATAAAAAGCCTGGGTACCGAGGCTAGTGGGACAATGACGACGACAAGCACAACCTAGAATTATACGACCTAAAACAGCAAAACCTAGAATTCTACAGCCGAGCACAACCTAGAATTCTACAACCTTGAAGAGCAAAACCTAGAATTCTACATACACTACCAATTAAGTATCTGTAGAACTGTACAAAATGAAATGTTACAACTTAGAACAAGACAGCCCAGAACAGAACAATAAAGAACAGTACAGACTAAAATAGTTCA
>NC_137620.1:10903161-10905661 GCF_963280865.1 Gymnoscopelus braueri | reverse complement strand
GCGAACCGATATCCTTCGACTCTGGACTACCTTTTGCTCGCTCTTACCTCTGAAGATGACACCGGCCTGGGGGTTCGAGTGGCTGAGGTTGTTGGCTCGCTGGAGAACACAGCGCAGCATGGTTGCTACCTGCCTGGGACCTGGTACTGGTGGCACTACGACTAAAAGATCTCCCTCAAGTCTCCCACCTTTCACCTGATGGTGGGAGGATGGCTTTAGGGTGTAGGATGTCTCAGTCAACTTTGTGGGTTCAAAGAAGGCAGGTCGTCAAATCAACCTCGTTCGGCTCTGACCACCACTGTAGACGGTTGTCAAGCGGTTAGATGGCCAAGTGTTTGTGTGTGTGTGGGGTGACTAACTCTTCTCTTGAATGGGAAGAGATGTGTTCCACAAATTAGATATCCACCAAGGAAACAAATTAAACAAGTGACACTTATACTTCCCGTCTGTCTGTTAAGTCTGTGAAATTAAACCAAACAATGGATCTTTTTTTAAAAGACAGCAGTCCTTGGTTGACAAACACTTTTACAGAGTGGTCACTCTGCATCTTAGACGTCCCGAGTCATGATTTCAGGTCCAGAAATTAGGATATAACAATCTGAATAATAGCGTCTTCCAATCCAAACGTTAAAATCTCGGCTTTTACGCGACTGTCTCATTCTCTGTCCCCGAATTTAAAGTCCTCGAAAGCACCAAATAAAAGCTCTGTCCCCAGACAGTGTCTTTACTGACCGGCTGCCTTCCCACTCTGGCAGTCAGCACACACTCAACAGGGTCGGGGGAGTGGGACAAGGGAGCATGCCAGGAACACACACGCACATGCGCACGCACGCACGCACGCACGCACGCACGCACGCACGCACGCACGCACGCACGCACGCACGCACGCACGCACGCACGCACGCACGCACGCACGCACGCACGCGCCGCACACACACACACACACACACACACACACACACACACACACACACACAGTCCATTGTCACACCCCTCACATCCAGAGGAAATTTCAACATTTCCTGGTCTTCTTTCCTCCCCCCCTCCCCTCTCTCTCTCTCGCTCTCTCTCTCTCTCTCTCTCTCTCTCTCTCTCTCTCTCTCTCTCTCTCTGGTCTCCTATCTGTTTCTCCATCTACCCTCCTCCCTGTCTTTGCATCTCTGTTCTCTCTGCTATCATTTATAACCTCCAGACAAAAATATCTCCATGCGTTTCCTTGCATCTTCAACAACTCTGATCTCAACTCAACTAAACTGTATTGTCTCATCACAGGTTTACACGTGCAAGAAACGTGTGTGAAAGTATTTGTCGTATAAGCTCCATCGTTCAAGTTCCGAGAAAGGTGGAAAGAGAGAGAGAGAGAGAGAAAGAAAGAAAGAAAGAAAGAAAGAAAGAAAGAAAGAAAGAAAGCAATCAATCAATCAATCAATCAATCAATCTCAATATGGGCGGTGTGGAATATATACAGCACATATTGTTGCTGTCAGGTATAAACCGCCAAAACGGTATACTTTTCAGGAATCAAATTCAAAAATAGCAAAAGTAGCAGATCTACAAGCTCAAAAGATATGCTTCTTTTGATGTGTTTGTGTGACGCTGTAGTATGATCAATTAATTCATTAATTAAAAAGAATGAATGAATTTACAAAAAAACTAGAAAAAGTGCTCCTCGGAGCACAGGTCTCCGCCAGGTCAGGTACGTTATTGTGGCCTCCTGGTGGCGCTATAATAGGCCAATGTGAAAGGGGTGTCATTTCCTCTTAGGCTTTTCACGGCAATCAGACACTGCATTCATGATTTGAGGCTTTTGTTCCAAAAATGTGTTTTGCTAAGATTAGACCTGCTGGTGGCGCTATAACAGACCAATGTGAAAAGGGTGCCATTTCTTCCTCGGCCTAGTGGGAATGTGCGTGTGAAATTTCACGGAAATCGCAAGCTGCGTTCATGATTTGAGGCATTTTGTTCAAAACGGACCAATCCTGCAAACTTTGGAAGCCAACCTTAGCCAATGAGGATGGAATATGGAAAATCGGACAGATCCGTGTTGATCACATGACTATAGAGATGATGTGTACCGATTTGCATGACGTTTGGATAAAATCTGTAGGAGTAAATGGGTTTTGCACAAATCGGCCTCCTGGTGGCGCTATAACAGGGCTATGTGAAAAATGGGGCAGAGGTTCTGAATTGGCATCCAGGGAGTGTGTGTGCACAGTTTCGGAGCGAGCGGGCCAACGGTGTCGGAGATTAGCTGTTCACAGACGGACACACGGACGGACGGACGGACACACACACACGGACGGACGGACGGGGGGGAAAACATACTCTCTCGCCATGCCTTCGGCCTGGCCGAGACAAAAACACAAAAAGTTAGAATATGGAGATAAGAGATTTCTGCCCAACAGCAACGATATGGTGCATGCTAATAAGGTGCATGACATAAGGACAGTGTGTGGTTAAAGGGGATGTAGGTGACGTGTTTTGGTTAAGACAAGTGTCA
>NC_137620.1:10868161-10898161 GCF_963280865.1 Gymnoscopelus braueri | reverse complement strand
AAGTTTTTCAAAAAACTTAGGTCAGGATTGAGAAGGTGTTTTTAGAATCAGCCTCAGGTCTAAATCGGTAAAACTTTAAGCTACAGTAGCTAAGTTATTAGTTACTCTTCATATAATTTAACTGAGCTACACTAAAAGCTTTTAAAATCTACACAAGTTAAGTTAGTAAAGGTAAATAGCTACTAATGGGGTGATTTTAATAACACATACAACTGTGTAAAAGCTGGAGAATTATCTTTGATGTGATGAACAAATGTAATTCAAAGGTCATATGTTATGCAATTTTAGGTCAATGTCTGTGACACTAACGCAACTTCTTACAACAAAACCGTTTTAGAGACCGTTGCAGCGGTCTGGACTGACCAGTAGCAGACCGGTGTGGACTGGCCTTAAGGATATATTGATGTAGCTTTTGTCAAGTGAGCCACATGGTGGAAAGATTACTTGAAAGCTAAATCATTCTGAAAGTATTAATGAAGCTACCTACGAGCTACTGTAAAATGTAATGTTAATCTAATAGCTTAGCTACTTAAGTTATAAGCTATAACAGACTGTATATTTACACTTGCAGTGTTTCAGTCAATTTTCATTCAGTGCAATTTATTTTGGGGTTAGCCTGCCAATTTAAACCAGCACACAATGGGAAATGCGCGCACGCACGCACGCACGCACGCACGCACGCACGCACGCACGCACGCACGCACGCACGCACGCACGCACACACGCACACACGCACACACGCACACACACACACACACACACACACACACACACACACACGCTTATTTGAACTCTGAAAGAGAGAAAACACATCCCTCCAGTCTTAGCTATGCTATACTGGCTCCCTGTGTCTCCCAAAGTCCATTTCAAGTCATTCTACTTGTTTATAAAGCACTCAAATAGGTTACATTACATTACACATTCGCTGTTCTTTATTCACAAGCCTTTACAATTGATCCTCTGATCTGCAGTTTCATGAGTTGCTAGATATGGTGTTTCTGCTTCAAAGCTACAAATCTGAATGATCTTCCTCTATCTCTTAGATCCATTTCATCCTTCTGTCACTTCAGGACTTCCCTATATTCACATCTTGATACAACTTGTTTATGACTGTACTTGTAGGGACATATACGCTGATGTACTTGTACTGTACTCCTCTCTCTTCTATTGTTTAACAGCTGATGGTGTGGTGGTTGGTGGGGTGGGTGGGAGTGGGTGAGTAAGCTGTGTATTAATGTATCTGTATACTTGTATTGTATGTACTGATTGTATCATGTATCTATGTCTGTTTTTCATGTTTTTTATGGGACCCCCTTGAAAATGAGGGGCTCTTTCTCCAATAAAAATCTGAAAATATGCATAACTATACCCACAGAAAATTGGAGATGGAGCTTTATGCTCCCAAATTATGGAACAAATTACCTAAAGAGATAAGAGAGGCAGGCTCTATTGGAAGCCTAAAAAAAAACGTGTAACGTATATAAATATGTTTTAATTCTATAGCATCATTTCATACAATTTTAGGCATTTTAGATTATGTGCTTTAAGATGTTTTGCTGTATCCTGTTTTCTTGCACCTTCAATGTAAAGGACTTTGAGCTGCATGTTTTACGTGAAAATAAATGTACAAATAATTATTTTTGTATGAATTCATTAAGCATACTTGTTGTACCCGTCCTTGTTGAGCTGTTATGTTATAATATGTCTAGTACATTTTAACATATTATAATACAGGCTATTTTGATTAATTTGATTAAATTGAGCTCAGGTTTGAACTATGGTTCTTTATCGTATCGAGACTATCTCTCCACCCAACCAGTGGTGGAAAAAGTACTCAAATGTTTTACTTAAGTAAAAGTACCAATACTAGAATATAAAAATACTCTGTTACAAGTAAAAGTCCAGGATTAAAAATTTACTTGAGTAAAAGTACAAAAGTATTGGCATCAAAATGTACTTAAAGTACCAAAAGTAAAAGTACTAAAATATTTGAAAATAGCATATCTTCAAGCTCACAACGCGTCGCGATATTTTCAAATAGCCTAGGTATAAGATAGGGCTGAAGTGGTTAATGTATGTTTCATAACATCATAATTTATATCTGAAAAGTAACTAGTAACTAAAGTTTTCAAATAATTGTAGTGGAGTAAAAGTACAATATTTGCCTCTGAGATGTAGCGGAGTAGAAGTAGAAGTATTGGAAATTGGAAATACTCAATTAAAGTACAATTACCTCAAAATTGTACTTAAGTAAATTTACTTTCCACCACTGCACCCACCATATTTCATATGTATGGGGAATGACCCCATACATATGAAATATGTTGGGTGGAGAGATAGTCTCTTCACTCAGAGAACAAAGGTTACAACGTAGCCGAACGTTCTCTGTGGACATCAGTTAACACCCTGTGTTACTGTATGCACTAACACACTGCATCAAATCAGACCTATACATGGTTTAGACATGCTGTGTGTGTGTGTGTGTGTGTGTGTGTGTGTGTGTGTGTGTGTGTGTGTGTGTGTGTGTGTGTGTGTGTGTGTGTGTGTGTGTGTGTGTGTGTGTGTGTGTGTGTGGGCTACACACATACTGTAGCCTAAAGATGAGTGTAGCGAGAGAGAATGTATTGCTCAGTCACGCACATGACAAACATGTGATATAGCAAAGACAGAAAGACAGTTCCATTCAGTTCCTTTCCTTATTAACTACATTAATGGCACTATAGGAAAGATTTACTCTCTGGCGCTCACAAACACACGCAAGCACAAGCATGCGCGTCGCGTGCGCACGCACGCACGCACGCACGCACACACACACACACACACACACACACACACACACACACACACACACACACACACACACACACACACACACACACACACACACACACACACACACACACACACACACACACACTAAGGGTGACATGGTGCAGGCCAACATGAGAGGTATTCCTTCTGGTTCTCTATTATTAGTCTGACCCACTGGGAAACAGCCACCATAACTACAGAACATACAGTGTGTGTGTGTGTGTGTGTGTGTGTGTGTGTGTGTGTGTGTGTGTGTGTGTGTGTGTGTGTGTGTGTGTGTGTGTGTGTGTGTGTGTGTGTGTGTGTGTGTGTGTGTGTGTGTGTGTGTGTGTGTGTGTGTGTGTGTGTGTGTGCGTGCGTGCGTGCGCGCGTGCACGTGCGTGTGTGCGCGCGCGCGTGCGTGTGTGCGCGCGCGTGCACGTGCGCGCGTGTGTGTCCTGACGGGAAGCTTGCTAAATTCAGGACCATGTAGCATTAGGTCACTGTGTGGAGGGTTCTATAAATAGGGAGGGGGACAGGTGTGTGTGTGTGTGTGTGTGTGTGTGTGTGTGTGTGTGTGTGTGTGTGTGTGTGTGTGTGTGTGTGTGTGTGTGTGTGTGTGTGTGTGTGTGTGTGTGTGTGTGTGTGTGTGTGTGTCACACAGTATAAAGTTGGAGTTGAACAAAAACTCCCGCAACTTTACAGCAGCAACATCCCATACAGTACAGTGTCTATTAGATACTTGAACCCTAGTTGACCGGAGTCCCACAAGGCTCTGTACTAGGTCCACTATTTCCCTCTACACCCATTCTCTTTGGCAAAAATAGGCGATCTACAAGCCCACAACATGTCGTGGGCTTGTAGAGTGGCTATTTTTTGCAGAATGTTCACCACTAGAAACTAGGACTCAAGTGGTTAGAGCAGTGGTTCTCAGACTCTTTCATCTCAGGTCACCCCTGTGAATAACTTTTTCATCCACGGCACACCTGAATGACATGGTTGCTTTATAGCATCTTACATTTATGTCATATTACGCTACGTAAATATGTAAATCTTCCCCCCTAAGATACAGTTAATGTCATGAGGAAAACTTGAGAGAATAACATTTTTTTCCATAATTTCCATAATTTTATACTTTACATTTAACCACTCTGGGGGGAACATTCGTCAAAAACAGCCGATCTACAAACTCAAACTGAGCTTGAAGATCGTCTATTTGTGACGGAGAGATTTGGTGTAGATCGAAAAAGAATGTGCAGCAAAGTGTAACTTAGGTCCGTTTCACTTAGTATAGCGGATCTAAGTGGTTAAACTGAAGTGATATATGGATAAATTCCAAATATTATCAAAGTATTCTGAGGCACCCCAGGACTTGTGTCACGGCACCCTAGGGTGCCACATCACCCACTTTGAGAAACACTGGGTTAGAGGAGATCGAATGAGATATATTGATAAATATTGATAGAATAAATATGACTCTGGAGAGGCTATTTGGTCGATCATCCTGGCCATGGAAGACCGCTGAACACGACAAGGTTTTGTTATTTTCTTTTTACAGTGTATATGGTGCAGTGGAAGTATGGAACACATGACATGAGAGACTACATGTAGTGGAGGAAAAACAAAGGTCAACTGTGCCAGATCTATTCCAATGTGCATAGTGCACTGTAGCGGTTTGAAATAGTACCTTCGATTTTTGGTTGCTGAGTGTGGCCTGACAATAATACAATATTTAACTTTAACTAGTTAACTAAAACTAACGAAATAACGAAAACTAAAATGGAAAAAACATTTTTGTTAAATAAAAACAACACTAAAAAATAATTAAACGATAAACTTAGTTTTCTCTCTTTCACCATTTCATGTCAGCCTATACTGTCCAATCAATAATAAAGGCATAAAAAGCCCCACCCCCAAAAAAACACAAAAAGTGTAGTGTACTTTACCTCTAAAGGTTGATGCAGGTAGAAGTGAACAGCGGCTCCAACCAGACAATAAGGAACCCAGTAGATGGTACTCTGTATTTGGACTACACACGAACCAAAGACTGGAGGAGGCTGAGGGTACGGAGGGTACATGAGTACAATCTGTGCCGCCATATCTAATAAACAAAACAAAACACTTTACATCAACAACTCTACAACTCTAAACAGTTAACATGTCCATACCAATTTAAAACTAAACTACATTGGTCTGTTGTCTGTTGACCCTGTCCAGTCATTGACTCCGTCATGTACGAGTTGCCACGAAAGAAAAAGCTCTTAAACTGCTCATTTTGAAAGATGCACTAACTATTTAAACAAACTTGTTTAGGTTTGTATCTCTTCTTACTCTCAAAGAAACAAGAGAAAGGAGGAATAAATTGTGGGTCTGTTCACTCCAAACGTCTCCCGTCTTCTATACTGCTCTGAAACACAAAAACACACAAGTTACAGCAGTATAAACCCCTCTCCACTCCAGTCCTCTCCTCTCCTCTCCACTCCCCTCCTCAGATAACCAAACTAAGCCAACTATTTTTTTTTTTACAGTGAGTTAGCCTACTAGTTTACCTGCTTGTTTTAACTCCACTAAACTAACTAGGCAGGATAGCAACAGAATTTGCAGGTAACAATATCAGTGAGAACACATTTAGTTGACTTTAAATGTCTCAAATAAACACTTTGTCTCAAATAAACACTTACTCCTGCCATTAGCATACATGCTCAAAGTATGGGACTGATCTCCAACCGGGCGCTAATACCCAAGTGGGGTACCCGATTATGCCATTATTTGGTATTACAGTATACAGCCAGCCGCTGGCCACCAGCCTTTTTGTTTCCTGGGGTTCCGATGTTGTACTGCAAGGAAATGTGGATTAGTTAAAATCTCAAATGTGTGTCAACTGAAAAAAGCCAATCTACAAGCAGACATCTCTTAAAGGGATATTTCACTTTCAAACATATTTGGGGTAAACACCCCAAACAGTTTTTAAGTCGCTTGATTTAGTATTTAGATCTTTGATATTCATTTTAACAGACACACCCCCTTCCTATACAAATCCATTGTGTAAAGAACTGTACTAAAAATTTTACTGAAGAGCTAATTGCTCAACCAGTGGCATCCTCCACAGTGTACAGTCAAAACACAAGTTGATGTCCGTTCAAAAATGAGGATTTATTTATCTTCACACCCACATCAACTTTGCACCACCCTGCTGTGTTACATGTGTGGTCCAGAAAATAAAGGGCATTCACAAATCTGACTTATTAAACAACAACTTTGAATTATCAGAAATAGTAAACATGAAATATTAATACCCGGTAACTTTCAAACAACATTTGCATAGGACAATCAAAATAGCAAAGTGACTATACAACAAACATGAGTAGCACACAAAGGCAAATGAATTCCCTTCATAATGCAGAAAGATATTCTGTTAGCAGCTAATTCAACTAAACAGTACAAATAATAATGGTACAGCATTATAAACAAAGGTAGGTTACTCATGTGTGAGATCAGATGTCCAGCTTCTCTCACAGTGGACTCAAAAGAATGACTGATTCAACTTTATGCAAGCAGCAGGTACTAATCGAGCGGCAAGTGTTACACACTTAACAGGTTCCAGACGATATTTATTACACTCTGTAGATTCCAACCAAAAGACAGTCTTGGATTACAATGGGGTTCGGCTGTTGTCATCTTCACTGTCTTACCAGCATGTGTGTGTGTGTGTGTACGGCTGTACGCACACACATGCTGGGGTGTGTGTGTGTGTGTGTGTGTGTGTGTGTGTGTGTGTGTGTGTGTGTGTGTGTGTGTGTGTGTGTGTGTGTGTGTGTGTCTGTGTGTGTGTGTGTGTGTGGTTGGTGTGTGTGTGTGTGTGTACGCACACGCGCGCCAGGGCCGAGCTCATGCCTCCTTCAATGCATGAGAGCAAACTGACCTTCTTGTCACCTGACAGGGGGGTGTTTCCCTGGTTGGACGTAGCGCGTGGAAGGAACACGTTATTCCAACCAGTTCCCTTCCCCTCTATCAGGCGCCCCGGCTGACCAGGAGGAGGCAGTATAGTGACCAGGATTACTACATGTTTTTGTGAGGCTATTAACTACCCTAGGAGACACGGGTAGAACATGCAAACTCCACACAGAGTAGGCCCTTTTCGCCAACCCCACCTAGGATAAAAATGCCACATCTTATGTAGCGGCCCCCACCGAAAGATGGTCAAGACTTGAACTGATGATTGTGAATTTAAGACCAACGTAAGAACTGACAAGACAGTAAAAAAACACAAACAAAAATACTCTGTTAGTTTCCCATATTTTGTGAAAGAACAACAATATCATAACATTAGTTCACAAAAGCTCCAAATATAAATAACCAAAACTGTACTGAAAATACTTTTTAACATGGCTTTGACCATCAATCAGCATTGCTGTAATTACTTTACAATGAATTAAGGCACAATATGACTTCAACATCATCACTTCTAATGAACTCGTTTTCTAGCAGTTAATTTTAGCTCAATATATATATAAACATAATGAAATGCCCTTTTTAACCTTTTTTAAGTGCATATAATGACATGAAATAATGACTTTTTGAATCGCATGTAGAGCATGAAATACTGTAACATCAAATACCTTCCTTTACAATGCACAATTCAAACCTTTCATTTTCAAAGCACTTTACAGAAAGAGTAGCAAACTAAACTCTGGTTTAACTAGTTATCATCCATAGCACCATACACCTTTGTTGCAGAAATACATTTCTTTCATTCAAAGTCCTTCAATAAAATCCATTATGCTGAACAGGATGTAAACAATTCAAACAATGCATTTTTAGCAATAGTCTTCTGTCCTTTATATATCTCAAAAACCCTGTGTTGTTTTGTATGTAGCAAGCACAGTCCATAGCTACTAACCGTATGCCTCTGGGGGTGCAAAAACTAAAATTGATCATCTCAAAAGATAAACAATAATATGCGATCTTTTTGCAGCAAAGAACAGCACACACTCCACACTGCTGTTGTGTCATACTGTCTCTCTACGTGTTGCACAGGTAGTAACGTCATCCAAAACTCTTTTCAAAATAAAAGAATTTGGCTCAAAACACAAAATAAAAGGATAACAACTTAAAGCAGATACGTTTCACAATAAGGCCACAATAACATTGTCTGTTCACCCAGGATATATAATATTTTAGTGCAAAATGTGCAAATCTTATCTGCGCACAAAGTGACCTCCGACTTTTAGCCAAATTATACAAAACATAATTTTCACATTTATAATCTCTTTTAAACTCTATAAACGCCATTGACTCGAAAACGCGTCAATTGCTACTTAATCCACCCCCGCCGTCGACGCGTTAGACGTGTTGGATGCGTGTTCATTGTTTAATCTCTGATTGCGCTACGCTGCTTAATATTCAATGTTATTTTCGAGTTCCACTTACTTCACCCACATCTGCATCCGGTTTCATGACCTGGGTTCCGTTTCCGGTTTTTGATTATTTTTCCCTGGTCATTTTTGTCCATAATAGGTTAACACACGGTTTTTCACAGGGTATAACAAACGAACGGACAGGTTCTCTTCTATAATCTATGGTCTGGGTGACGATCAGTCATCGCCGTCGTGTATCACATCGTAATTTTGGCCGATCGGACAATCTGAGAGAACGTCACATCCGTTTTGATGCATTTCACTGTTTAATCTCTCAAGAAGGGTGCCAGTGACCCAAGGAGATGATCAAGCTGTCATGTGCTGCTCTCTAGTGGCGGATTTGTGCTGTGTCTTTAAAAAACAGTCTGATAAATTATTTTCATGAAAATTTTTAAAATATAAAAAATAAAAAACACGAAAATTGCTGGCAATGGGGGAGTACTTTATGAAAATACTCTGGCAGTCAAAGAGTAAGAGACAATATGTTCTTAATTTTGTTTTTTGCCAAATTTCATCGGACCAAGTTTGTATGCATTTTGCACAGATTCTGTTTTTAAAATCCTGCACATTAACAGTTGTTCTTTGGAAATAATGTTCTTCCAGACCACTTTCCCGCAATACATCGAAGATTTCAGAGACCCATTCCCCTTCACCAGACAGATCCCAATAAAAGATGTGACTAGCCACCCTGTAAGGTGGCAGACCTAGCAACCTGTTCCAGAGACGTATATAATTTCAAAGGAGTCCCACCCCATATCTCCATTAAATGCTGGGATTGGTGCATACTTATGAAGTCCCAAAAATAATCGAATTGCCCGATTCTGGACACGTTCATTTAACTGAAACCTATAGTACCCCCAAACCCCCGAAATATAATCTAAAATAGGACATACACATGTTTCATACAATTTAGAGTACTTAAGATAGACCATGTCCCTCAACGTTTTGGTTTTGCCTATGAGGCCTCCCAATGCCCTGCCGGCAGAATCTGCTAGGGCAGATACACCTTGAAAATAATACATATTTTCATCTAGAAACAAACCAAGGTACTTGTACTTATCTGTAAACTCTAGTTGTTTGTCACCCACACTAAACTACTTGCTCTTAGCTTTACAGAATGGCTCACTAGAGGCAATTAAAGCTGACACAATATTGTCATACATGGCACACAGTTCAGTAGCATGATGTGGGTCTGTACGGTTCACATTTAAACACATTAGGGAATCCCTGGGCAGTTCTGTATTTTTTTAATAAATTGTCTGTCACGATAGAATATCTATCAATGTCCTCTTTGGTTAGTTTTGACCACACCAGCTTCCCTGTGTTAACAGCACTACCAGTAACAGTCAGCTGGGGTACATTCTCAACATTAATCATCATGGCAATGGGTATATGATCAGAAGTGGCTAACCCATACATAATCTCTATATTATCCTGGAAGGCATGAGCATGAGCATGAGCATCTGCAGTAGACAAACAATGATCTAGCCAAGAAGTCGTATGCCATGCTTCACTTACATAAGTAAAGCTGTTGTCAGGCAGAAAAGCTTTTCTAGATACAATTAAACAACTGTCATTACAAAACTCTATCAGATGTTTTGCGAATAGAGAAAGTCTGCATTATAGTCCCCAATGACATAGACACAAGTAGAACCACTGTCCTCAATAAAATAATGAATAAAAGCTAACCTATGCAGGAATTCGTCTTCAAGACTCACAAGGTGTGTACACATTTAAAATGATTAATTTCTTCTAATTAAAATGTATCTCTAACCTTGTAATGTTTCTGGTCTTACTGTCACTCTTAGTGTCTAGTAAAAGAAACGTAATGTCCACACAAGAATATACCATTGAGCGTTAGTGTTTACTTCCACACTTGGGTTGCATACATTGAATACTGGCGCGTCTCACGTGACGTCATTAACATGAGTCTGGACTAAACCATTATATGGGTGAAACCATTATCCTCAGGATACTACAACCTAATGGCCCAGTCAACATTAAGTCTTACCACCTTCACCAGTGGGTCATATTTCATATTCCAAAGGATAGCCACTCCACCTGCTATCCTACCTTGGACTATCTTTGTGCTGAGGTCAGTGGTAGACTCACCAGCACCATGAAAGTTGTTATGTAGCGTGTTAAGTTTATCAAGGTCTTGTTTGGCAAGCCAGGTCTCTTGTATGCATAAGATGTCACACTCAGCAAGCAATGTGTCCACCACCAGCCGTCTTGATGTATCCACAGCAGTGTGTCCCACACGCAAGCCGCGTGCATTGTATGATACGACTCGCATTTTATTGTTCATTGTTCAGTTTAACACACCACAGGGGTCTACTATCCACTGGCCCCAGCCTCAACAGACTCATGGGATTGCTGTGCTATACTGTTGGGCAGCAGAGCATAGTTCTGAGAGAGGGAACTATGCTCTGGTCCATCCATGCCAGCGACTCTAGGGCGGCGTGGTTCGTAGTAGCGCCGTGTGTTGCCATCCAAGCTCAGATTAAACTTTGTTGCAAAGACACAAACCATCTTTGTCTTGACAGCTTGTATATTACTAGCCGTGCCGGTTCCAACAATGCCATTGTTCTGCTCCATTGTGGGAGCTCATCCAGAAAGTGCGAGACAAATCTCGAAATGTCCTCTCCGCACTCGTTCATAACTTTCAGGCACAATTTAACATTGTTAATGTCCTTTTGTGCTCCTCTGTGCGAGACACAGCGCTGGGAGGCTGTAGGACACACCTCAAACAATACCTTCTTCGAGGATTCAATCCGTTCAGAGCTGAAGCTGTTATCAGCAGAACTATGTCGTTGTGGCTCAAAGTTATCATCTTAACCACAATAAAGTTCAGTAGTTCATCTTCTACTATCACTTTGCTGTCAGTAGTTCTGAATATCTCCGGTTTATTTCGGGAGAACACTCCCTTACCACCGGACGCCATCGATGCCGCTGACTGTTGTCCCTCTAATGAGTTCGGACCAAAATGCCAGGGCAGAATTTTGGTCCCAGTCCGCCCCTGGTCACCCTGACATGTGTGTGAAGGATATAACATGTAAGCAAGCTGTGACACTTAGGTAGGCCAACACATGGTACCTATACACAATTGCATCAGGTGAAGACAACAAGACAGCCAGAAGAAATGATTGCTAATAGCTGCCTCAATTCTGTGAAAATAGCTAAATGTGCTTTCAATCCTTTGTTGGAGAAAACTATTTTTTGTTTTTCTTTTTTTAAGACAACATGGTGTATGTGGTGTGGTCAGACAATGAAATAATTAAAGTCAAAGGCATGCAAGGGACCACAGTGAAAAAAATAGCAAAAACAGAAGGCTTGTCTTCAGAAGGAGCTGGTACCAAGGCAAAGGAGGGCAGAACTGAACAAGTAAAGCTGGTTGTCATTAGCTGAGAGACAGTGTTTCAAAGTGTCCACTAACGACAATAGCAACTATAATAACACTCAACAATCATAATCCATGGAAACCATCGATCCATCCGCCGGGTCCTTCTCCAACCTAAAAGTTAGCTCACCTCTGATCAAAGTTATGTGCCTTCGCATTAAAATCTCGCCTCTGACTTAATATCTTGCCCTACAATTCATATATTGTATCTGTTCAAAATGAATAATAAATACTAATAAATAGATTAGTCAGACTCATTACTCTATCTGTGCTTTCATAGTTTCTGATTAAAACAGGCCTCTGGTGTCGTGTATTTAGAACCAGTGTTTCCTCTTAACGATGGCACATATTTGTCACTCAGTAAAGGTTGTTTACGATGAGTGATTCACCACATGTACACGTACAGTACAGTACGTGTACTGGGTCAACCAGATAAAGGTCATAAATCATGACAGTTAGGTGCCTTCGCATTAAACTATTGTGACACTGCATTCATTTAAAATCCTGGCATGCCCTTCATTAATCACTCATCATGTTGGCCTACATATCTTTTTTGTCTCTCAAGTTTCCTTGTTCCAGTGTTCCATTGGCATTTTATCCTTGATATTTCCGTGAGAAGCATTTAACATAATTATACGTAATTATACGTAATTATCATCTCTGTTACTCTTACAGGGTGAGGAGTTTGCAGAGGCTCAGAGTGGCGTATAATGATGCCATGAGGCTGTTACTCCACATACCCAGATGGCATAGTGCCAGTCAATTGTTTGTGTCCACTGGTGTGTCTACTTGTGATGCACTTTTAAGACAATTGATGTACAATTTTATGTGTCGGCTTGATGTGTCCGTGAACAGCATCATAGAGGCTCTAACCAACCCTATGAGAAGCAGTTATAGATACTCATCCAGGCTTAGAGAGCATTGGCGTAATAGCCTTTACACTTTTTAATTAATTTACGTACTTGAACATTTTGACTTGGCGCTTGACAGCCGCCTCATGAATTGGTGTGAGTGTGAGTGGAGTGGGGTGGGGTGGGGTGGGGGGCGGGTGCGCTTGAGTGATGTTTTGTTTTGTTTTGTATACATTGTATATTTTTATACTGCTCTCTCTTTTATATTATGTGATGTCTTTTCTTTTTATATGGACCCACGAGTCTGGAATAAAGATTATATATATATTACATCTAATAAATCAAATCAAGTGTAGCTTGTCATGTGTGTCTTTTCCCCATTGTCACATTTGTATGGACTTTCCCATCAACAGCAGAATACCTGATCACCTTAATGGAATCCACAACTACCGTACCTTGCCAAACCAAACCACTGGTTTAGCTGGTAGAACTTGATTTGATCTCCTTCTGTACTCAAGTAACACTGTCCTTTGAAGCCAGCAATCTCTATAATAGCCATATGATGTATAATACACACCCACTCACCTTTGCAGCTAAGTGGCCCTTTTGCGATGGAAGCACTGTCTGTACTGATTAGACTTAATTATTAATATCTAAAATAATTAGGATTTGTTTTTGGTGGTCAAGTGGCTCAGTAGTTAATGCAGACATGCTATTGTTTTAAAATGTGCAGGACATTGGAACACCCACGTAGCCTGCCTGATAATGTTGACTGGGCAAATCAGAATCTGTAATGGGTTATTAATAGCCTACACGTTGTCTGTTTCCCGTAGGCCTATGTTGTTGTATGACACCAATCACATCGTCATAATAGGAATAACTTTGGGTTTTAATTTAACCCCCGAGCAGTGCACACTGATAGTGGAGATGCGCACTTTAAAAATAAAGAAGTCCTGCGTCCTCCCGTGGTCCGTGACTGACACCACGTTTATGAGAGATAGAAGGCCTGGGGCTGTCATCATATGAACGTTTGTGGAGTGACTGATGAGTGCGTAAACATTAATGGATGATGGCTGGTGTGTGGTGGGCTGGTTACCTCCGATCTCCCTCTGCGGTCCCGTGGCCAAAACCCACAATGAAGATTACTTGCGCTGGGCACCGAGGCATTCGAGCGCCGAGTTTGCCTACTGTAGGCTACCAAAATATTCCAGCGCAGCGGCCAGTGGTCCCCAAAATCCTCTCGCATGTATGCACTCATGTCTTCACACAGAGCCAGTAAAGCACCGTTTAAACGGCTGAATGATTAAGCATCTAACGTGTAACAAAAAAAATAACAGGTTTAGCCAAATACACATCCTCAGACCAGACATGAGATCTGAGTGGGCCATACACTCAAGTCAAAGTCACGATAGAATGATAAATGCCGACAATTGCGCTGATCTTGGCGTATGCCTGTTTTTTTTGTCTGCGCAACGTTGATAAATGAGGGCCACTATGTCCATACCTAACGATATATGCAAAAAAAACTGTCGTAAATCGTAAAGGCCAATCTTAATTACGAAAACGTACCACGTGATGACATAGACAGATCCTTATGAATAAATATGAATCTTGATTTCATTGACCTGTGTGATTCCCATAGCTGCACGTTCCTCAAAACACACCTGCTTTTAACTCATTCAGTGCCATTTTTTCCAAAGCCCAGAGTGCCAAAGACATGTAACATGTCCAAACCGTGTTTTCAGTGTTTACGCTAGATGGCGCTGTTCCCCAACCTATGAGTTATCCTATAACTTCTGGAGAAGAGTAGATCCGGAAATAATGTGATCACAACAAACCCAGCCCCGTCCCATCTAATGTTAAAATTGTCTCCGCTTTCTTGTTTTTTTCTGCGTTTTTGGCAAGAACAAGCTATATTCAACAGCCAATAACAAAAGAACGGAGGGTCGCGGTGACGCGATTTTTGTTCTCCGATGGAAGCAGAGACACTCCTCCGTTTTTTGCGACACTCGGTGTGTCGATCGTCCTGGACCGAAATATCCTGTGGCTCTTGAAAGGTTAGTAAAAATGCTCAAAAACGCTGGCACTGGCTGACAAGCCCCGCATACGCAGGCTTTAAAATAGGACTGGATCTAAAAGTGTGTGTGTGTGTGTGTGTGTGTGTGTGTGTGTGTGTGTGTGTGTGTGTGTGTGTGTGTGTATATGCATTACCTGTTTACCCTCTTTGTGCTTTGCAAAGCCTGAGTGTTGTCCTGACTCTGCAGGTGCACTGCCACATCCCCGTCATGCAGGGGCGTCACTACCGTCACGCAGACAACGCGGTTGCGTTGGGGCCCAAAACGTTATGGGCACATCCCCACCCAGGAAAAAAATAATAATAATAATGTATTAAAAATAACATTTTTAAAAAAAAAAAAAAACCTGGGTGGGCCCCTTAACATTGTAATTGTTAACCAAGGTTGATTTTATGTTGCAACATAATATCTCAAATTCGGACCATGACTGTCACTTGTTAATTTTATGGGAGGAGGGGAGGGGCCGCCCGGCGGGGACAAAGACACCGGAAGACGGAAGAGTAAGACAGGTGGTCACTCACAGTTACAGGTGTAAATGGGCTAGAGAAACAAATGGGCAAAAAAACGGTTTTCAGAAGCGTAAACTAAAAGAAGCAGCAGAGAAGAAAATAGCTAAACTTCCAAAAATACTTGGTTTCTTAAAAAAGAAAGAGGACAGTTACGAGCTGGTCGAGGCGGGGGCACAAGAAGAGACAGCAGAGGCTGAGGCACCTGTCTCAAGTAGCAGCTCAGACCCGGTGGCGGTGGAGTTGACAGAAGATGAGCCGATTGCCACTGTGACTGCTAGCACCAGCGGGCCAGCTAACCACGGTGATGCAGATGATGGAGCCCGTGATATTGATATGGATATCCAGGAGATGGAGATGGAGGAAGAAGGGGTTGAAGAGGAGGACATGCCGCCAGAGCGAGTTACAACTAAATACCCCACTGACTTGGGACATTTCCCTGATAATGTAGACTCAACAGTCAAACGTTATATCGTGTCTACGGGGCCATGCAAGCCCACTGGCCCTTTCCCGAGGGATCCCAAACAATACAATCGGTGTTTTTCTGCAACATATTACACCCGCAAAACCAAGTCTGGTTTGGTCGGAGATACCATGCACAGACTTGGCTATGCTATTCATCCAAGCTAGATGTAGCCTACTGTGAGACCTGTTGGCTCTTTGCAGATCGCTCATTACTAGGTGGTAAGAACAAGACATGGCGAACAAACAAATGGCAGAATTTATCCCACAAAATTCACCTACATGAATCATCTCATATGCATACCGCCGCTTGTGTGATATATGACCGGTGGCGTTTGCACGGAACGATCGACGAGGACATGGAGAGAGAAATCAGACTGGAGACCAACTTTTGGAGACAGGTACTGGACCGTGTGATAAATGTTACACTTAGTTTAGCAATAACTAATATGCCCTTTCGAGGACACCGGGAATCAATAGGCCAAGCAAACAGTGGGAATTTCCTGGCCATCATTGAGCTCATGGCAAAATATGATGCAGTCCTAAAATATCTAATTAATCGCCCAGCTCACTCATTGAAGTACCTAAGTCCAGCAATACAAAATGAGATTATTGACATCCTTGGAAAACATGTTAAAAATGACATTCTGGACGAAATTCGAGCAGCCCCATTTTTTTCTGTCATTATGGACACTACCCAAGATATAGCAAAAATAGATCAAATGAGTGAAGTATATTATATCACAATAGAGCGAGACGCTCGCGGTGTTGCCAATAATGTAAAGATCAACGAATCATTCCTTGGATTTCGAGAAGTCACAGACTCATCTGCAGCCGAGCTTACTAATGACATCACATCGTCTATTGAGAGCAACGGATTACACCTGTCAAAGTGCAGAGGGCAGGGGTACGACGGTGCCGCTAACATGAGTGGCATATACTCAGGAGTACAAGCACGGATAGCTGCAAAGGAGCCAGCAGCTGTATATGTACACTGTGCTTCCCACAAGGCTTCAGGTCCGGACAATATACCAGGCCGTTTCCTCAAGGCCTGTGCGGACCAGCTAGCAGATGTTTACACGGACATCTTTAACCTCTCCCTTTTCCAAGGAGTGGTCCCTGCCAGCTTCAAGATGTCCACCATTGTTCCGGTCCCAAAGCAGTCCAAGGTGGCAGGCCTGAATGACTGGAGACCTGTCGCCCTAACCTCCATTGCATGTAAATGCTTTGAAAAGTTAGTGAGAGACTACAGGTACATCTGTGCGATGCTGCCCCCTACTCTGGACCCCTGGCAATTTGCATACCGGCAGAATAGATCGACCGACGACGCAATTGCACTGGCTCTCCACTCC
The DNA here is from genome assembly GCF_963280865.1 of Gymnoscopelus braueri. NCBI lineage: Eukaryota > Metazoa > Chordata > Actinopteri > Myctophiformes > Myctophidae > Gymnoscopelus > Gymnoscopelus braueri. Next base: position 10,881,308 of record NC_137620.1, on the reverse strand, counting down.
GCCCTCCAACATCTGGACGTGAAGAACAAGGGCAGCAGGTGTGTAAGGATGTTGTTTGTGGACTATAGTTCAGCCTTCAACACCATAGTTCCTGCCAGGCTCGATGCAAAGCTCAAAGTCCTGGGCGTGCATCCGGCACTGTGCACCTGGATACTGAACTTCCTGACAAACCGCTGCCAAGTTGTGAGAATGGGTGACATAACATCTGACCCCCTGACCCTCAGCACTGGAGCCCCCCAATGCTGTGTGCTGAGCCCCCTCCTCTATTCCCTCTATACCCACGACTGCGAGACCAAGCTCAGCTCCAAAATCATGGTCAAGTATGCGGACGACACGACAGTCATGGGCATGATTGTTAATGACGATGATACTGCATACAGAGAGGAGATCAGACTACTGGCTCTACGATGCCAGGAGGACAATCTCACCCTCAATGCTAAGAAGACCAAGGAGTTGATTGTGGACTACAGGGTACCAAGGAGAGAGCACGCCCCTATTTACATTGATGGAGTGGCGGTGGAGAGGGTCAGTGAATTCAAGTTCCTCGGGGTACACATCACTCAAGACCTTAAATGGTCAACACACACCACACACGTGACAAAGAAGGCCCAACAACACCTCCACTGCCTCCGGCAGCTGAAAAAGTTCAGTGTCAGCCCCAGCATCCTCAGGTCCTTCTACAACAGCACGGTCGAGAGCGTGCTATTGTACTGCTGTACTGCTTGGTATGGCAGTTGCACCGCACTCGACAGGGGGGCCTTGCAGAGCGTGGTGAAAGCGGCCCAGCGCATCATTGGAGGTGAACTTCCATCCCTCCAAGAACTCTATGAAAAAAGATGCACTGCCAAAGCGGATCGGATCATTAAAGACACTTACCACCCCAGCCATAAACTCTTCAAGGCCTGCAGAAACCCTCGCCCTGCTAAACGGTTTCTTAGCATCCCAAGTACCACCAATAGGACACTAAACAGCTTTTTTCCCACGGTAGTGAGACTGCTAAATAAGCAGTAGTGTAGGACTGGCTGTACACTCTGGACACACTGGACTTAATTATTGTTGTTTTATCTTTTATCTATTTATTAATATGAGTGTCGTTAGGTTTTTAAATTAAATGATCTTAAAGTTTTTTGCACTTTTTTGCACTCTCAACTGCTGTTGTTGTTTTAAGCTGCACTACAATGTTTTTCACCCACTGTTTTACTTGTAATTCATGTGATGTGACAATAAAGTTATATTCTATAACTTAAATCTGGCCCTTAATGATTCAGTTAAGATACAAGAGATATCAAAGTTTTATGACATTGTAGAGCGTGTTTATGTGTTCTTTGGGCACAGTATAAAAAGATGGGCAATGCTCTCAAAGTCTGACCAAACAAATGATAACGATCTCAACATCACACTGAAAAGGATTTGCCCCACAAGATGGTCATCACGTTATGAAGCAGTGGCCTCGTTGAGATATCGCTAGAGAGATGTTATGAAAGCATTGACTAAACTGTCACTTACGAGCCCAAAGAAAGATGAGAGAGACGATGCTATTGCACTGAAAAATCATATTGAGAAATTCAACTTAATCTGCACTGTTGTTCTCCAAAGCAAAATTTTGGAACGAACCAACGTTGTCTCAAAACTTTTGCAATCCCAAGACGCAGACCTGGCCACAGCAGTTCAGCTGCTGGACAGCACCATCAAAGATCTGACTGCATTTCGAGCAAGTTTTGAGGATGCCAAGCTGACAGCTGAGGGCCTTTCCGACAAGTGGGGTGTAAGCAAAACGTTTGAAAATATTCGGCAGAGGAAAGTGAAAAGGCACTTTGATGAACTTTGTCAAGACGAACGTTTAGCGGACGCAGAGTCTTATTATCGCGTGCATGTGTTCCAGGCCTGTCTGGATATAGTGATCTCGCAGCTGACCCAGAGATTCACTGGGTTAAGATCGACAGTGGACACGTTCAACGTCATACAGACTGAAACACTTTGTAATGCAGCAGATGATGAACTTGTTCTACAAGCAAACACACTGGTGGAAAAGTACAAGAATGACATAACCCTGGACTTTCCGACACAACTGGTGTCATTCCGCGGGTGCTTACGAGACAGCATTGCAAAGGTTAAGACCATCCAAGAGCTAACTAAACTTCTTATTGTGGAGAACAACAGCATTAGTTCAAGTTTCGGCGAAGTCTGCACTGTATTGCTGCTTTTCCTAACGATACCAGTCACAGTGGCATCAGCCGAACGTTCCTTCTCGAAATTAAAGCTGATCAAAAGTTATCTGAGGAGTACTATGGGACAGGGTCGCCTCAGTGGACTGGCCACACTGTCCATCGAGAATACCCGTGCACGCCAGCTGGATATGAAGGACCTTATAACTGACTTTGCAGAGCGAAAATCCCGGAAGGTTATCCTATAAGGTAAGCAAAGGCAGAGCCTCTTTCATTTATTTTAATAATCACTAAGAACTTTAATCTGTTGTTGTGCGCCGTCACCAGATTTTCATTTATTTTTTCTTCTCCTTTTTTTTCTCCTCTCAACCCAGTGACTCTGTCCAAGGTGCTGAAGTGGGCGGGTGTTGGAAAGAAGCTTGTGTAACTTATGGACATTATTGTGTTATTTGGCACTTTGTACTTGCCATGAAGGACTTTATTATATCTGTGCGAAATCGCGCATTTGAGATTTGAAAAGCACGCTTTGAGAAGCGCATTCAGTGTTTAGTTGTTGAATGTATGGGAGGAAAATGGAGAAAATGGTTTAAAATAAAATGTAATTATTTTACATTATTATTTTGTTGTTTACTTTATTAAGCATTTCCAATGGCTTTTTTATACTCAGTTTTCTTTGCCCACCGTGGACTTATATATATAGACCGTCCGATAGTATATATTTGTTTTGGCAGTTTTCTTATCGTTTCTTTTCTTAATTGGTACACAGAAAATAGCCAGAATATGATCTATTTAAATAACGAAATTAAATCTTATTTGCAACCATGCATTAGGCTATGCAAGCACTATTTTGTACCGCATTTAAAATAAGATTTTGTTATTTTAATTAAGCATTTCTAATGACCGTTATATAGATGTTTGACTTTTATGGCCGTTTTCTGTGTTTTTCCTTCATTCAGTAGTTTGGTCGGTTACAAAACCGTCGTTTATGTACCCTAAATCCGTCACAAACCCGCGAAAAAATCAGAAACCACTAATAACCGCAAAATTTGCGCGCGTATGCGCGGTCCGGGCGCGCATGCACGCTGTGCACCCGCTGTGACCGCCTCGCGTCGGGGCATACTGTTGCCTCGTTACGCGACTGCCGTCATGGGATCTAGATTGATTTATATTCATACAGGATCTATCTATGTCATCACGCAGTACATTTTCGTTCACAGGAAGTAAATAAGATTGGCCTTTTAGGGACTTTTGATGTAAAAACACACACAAATGTATATATTTTTTCTGGGCATCTATTGCTAGGCACAGTATGCCCATATTATGGCCACGGATATGCTCTAAAAGTGTGAAAAACGTATTTTTCATCTCACTACGTCTTTATCTTGGCTGAGGTAGAACTCCATTTCTTCTCTACTGCATGTGCAACCGCTCACTCACACCGCCTGAAAGATACACACACACACACACACACACACACACACACACACACACACACACACACACACTCACACACGCACACACACACGCACACACACACACACAGGATTCCTGACAATTTAACACCAAGCATGTGATTTATATGCACATGTGGACATTTACAGAGGGATAATCAGTAGACCATTAAAAACTAGAATCGGTGAGCATCAGGAATAAGGATCAAAAGTAATCAAATACCATTTTAATATGTGTAAACATGAGGTAATTGAAGAAATGAACTCCACCTATAGGAGGAGATTCACCTTGATTCTTAAAAATAGAGAGCAGGTGGATTTTTAAGTGTATTCCATGTTCCACAAACGGGCATGAATTCTTCACAGACATAATACAATTATGTTAATTGTACGTATATTCACAGAAGGATTATCACACATTGTAAAGAACAGCAGCATGTTTTAAACTTGATTAAATTACAACTGAAAGGGACGGACGGTCATATAAAATGCCATGAATATATGTAATCTTTGATCAACACAGGCAGCCACATTTTGAAAGACAGACAGACAGACAGACAGACAGACAGACAGACAGACAGACAGACAGACAGACAGAATAATATTAAGAGGTTTGATCCTGTGTACACACAATTGAACACAGTGTTCTGAGGAGATACCTGCATTCTTTTCTTTCCAGAGAAGCATTTCATTTCCTCATACCATATTCCAAGTGTGTGTGAGTGCGTGCATGCGCGTGTGTGCACGGGTGTGTGTGGGTGTGTGTGGATGTGTGTGTGTGTGTGTGTGTGTGTGTGTGTGTGTGTGTGTGTGTGTGTGTGTGTGTGTGTGTGTGTGTGTGTGTGTGTGTGTGTGTGTGTGTGTGCGCGTGTGTGTGTGTGTGTGTGTATAAAACCTGATGGTAGATTTTACATTCCCACAGTAAACCATGAGTCTCTCTTCAATACCAGTCGTGTTGCTGTTGCTCTGTGGAGCCCAGCATGGAGGAGCCCAACAGAACAACTTTTATGGAACTGTCATGACCTTTGACCCAAAGGACACGTACGCCAATGGATCTATGACGGTAGGTACAGGTCAAGATTATTATTGTTAATTAAACTAATGAAATAAAGAAAACTAGAATAAAAAACAAACAAAACAACATTTTAGGTAACTGAAAAAAAGAGGCTTTATTAAGAACAAACTAATTGAAACTGTATGTGTTGAAAAAATGTACTAACATTACTAACAACTAAAATCATAATAAACGTCCTTTGCTTTAGACTCAAGTCATTTAGCTGTGCCAGTTTTAAGCCCTGTTAAAGCCATGTGCCACAAAGCTTCATCAATAGCTTCATCAATGAAAATAACCGATCTATAATCTCATAACGCGCCACATCGAGATGCTTCGGGAGATTAGATGTAATATTTTCACAATTGTTTTGAATCTTGCCCCTGATTACCCCATATATTCATCTGGGGACCCCCCAAAATAATTTGGGGACCCCCCCAGTTTGGGAACCACTGGGCTATAGCAGGAACGGCACAGATGTGATGTCATGTGTGAGGTCCTGTGGAAAGCACATAGTTATTTTAATGTTGAACCCGGAACAGGACATGCTGTACATAATGCATAGAAAATAACATCCTTACGGATTATCACATTTCAACAGTGTGTTCTTTCACCTCCAGCTTAAAAAGGAAGGTTCTGGTCGAACTTCGGCTGCCAGCAGACATCATACTAAAGCTGATAAAACAGTGTTATTGTTGTTATTGACATTGACCTAAGACTCAACAGACCTTTTAAACTGCAGCCATATTGACATGAGTAGTAGGGTTATATCCTGTAAGTGTCACTTTCTCAACTCCAGTACTTTAGTCAAAGTATAGATACTCCAGAGAAAGAGAGAGAGAGAGACATCAGACATCAAGAACCCAAGAGTGCCGTGCACCTCCAAAATGATTCCCCTGTTTAAAATGTGTTTAGCTTGGTGTAATCGTTTGATTTCTTTTGGTATGATAATCGTTGGGTATATCCATCTTTTATTCTAACTCGAAGCACGACTAGCGACCGGAACCCACCACCAGAACCATTTCTATTTTTCCTAAACCGGATTACACAGATCAGTTTTTGAATTAAAACCAGGCTTTCCTCCGTTGTGGAAAGACAGGTGATGTGGGGTTGAATGAATGAATGAGTTTTTTATTTCGAACATTATTTAAAAAAAGACAAATAGAATACAAAACAGAAGAAAAAACAACAACAACAACAATGTCCGAAAAGGAGTAGGATGAGGTGTAAAACGTAAAAACTCCTACCCCCTTTTTCACTAGTAATTTTTCACACACACACACACACACACACACACACACACACACACACACACACACACACACACACACACACACACACACACACACACACACACCAATTATAGCACGTTATGTATATGCTCAAATGACCATGTGGACATTGTTGAGGAAAAATCAGTTGAGAGTTAAAAATAAGTGAGCATCATCGTACCATCAGCAATAATGATCAAAAGTCATCAATTGTGAAATGTTTTAATATGTGTAAACATTATTTAATATACATGTGTAAATTTTTTCATATTGGTTAATGAGGTTATTGAAGTAATTTTGTTGTAAACTCCACCTAAAGGAGGAGAGAGAGACATCCAGGTGGATTTTGAATTGTATTCCATGTTACCACTAAATTGCGCATCAGCATTAGGTTGACTCAAGTTATCTAAAAACACATCAATCATCAGAGAGGAGTAATATATATATATATATACAGGTACAAAGTGGGCTTATTACAGTGTATCTATCCTAGCAAAACATTTCCTCACATATTTAGGAAAACACAGGTCAGTTTACCCTAAGCATTTTCACATCATCATTATATATATATATATTTTACCTTATCAGGCTGTATATGAAATATTAATTAATATTGAACAACTATGTGATATATTTATCGTCTAAAATGAACACTTTGTTTAGAAACAGTCCAGCAAAGCGTTTCTCTCTCTATTTCTCCCCCTCGCCGATCTGTCCCCAGCCAGCACGCACCGGCCAGCGAGAGCCAGCTGTTTCAACTCTGAGGACCAATATGTACAAGCGACTTTGGCACGAGCCGTGTATGCGAGCCACTAGTGTGAAATTACTTTTATAGAGCCAAACTAACCCTTGTACCAATTCTATGATTTGTGGTTCATTTTTTAATTTCTAATTTGCTCTTCTTCACAGTTTTTAACTTCTTACCAGTGACTGAAACATATGCATTTCTTTTTAATTAACTATTTATTTTATTTTATTTTATTTTATTTTATTTTATTTTATTTTATTTTATTTTATTTTATTTTATTTTATTTTATTTTATTTTATTTTATTTTATTTTATTTTTAATTAATCATCATCATTATCATCATCATCATCATCATCATCATCATTACTCATTACACAGCTACATTTAATTCAAATTGTTCATTGCGGTTTCGAGGCCTATCAGGCTCGAAGCCTCTTTGAAACTCTAGGAATTCTTCCGCCGTTTTTCCAGTTCTGGCCCAACCGTGCATACGCTTTTTACGAAACTCGGCAATATGGTAGAGGGCTATGCTAAACCATTCTCACAACCATTGGCCAAAGGGTGGCGCTGTAGCAATCAATTGAAAAATGCCAACTTTGAACAGGTACAACTCATGCCCTGTTTGACCTACAGCCATGAAACTTCGATACACACATGCCTAACAACTTTCACACTCTGACTTTTGACCTCTGACCTTTAGATCTCCCACCATTTTGAATTATATGAAAAACAGTAAACATCTATCTCCTCCTGGGATCTTTGAGCAATCTGCACAAAACTTTTTACACATGAACTTTGGACCAATATCTAAAATCTCAATTCATGAAAAGTTTGCAAGTTAAAAAATGTAGCTTTTAAGAGCCAATAAATATTGCAGTTTTATGAAAATTATTCGTCTGCCCCTAACACATACATGCAGACTCACATTTGTTTGAAACTTTGCAATAATGTAGAGGGTCATTCCAAGTATCACTGAAACCAATCTTACTCCAATTGGTCAAAGGGGGGCGCTATAGCAATTTTTTGAACATGCAAACTTTAAACAGGCAAACGTCATGCCTCGTTTGGCCGACAGCCGTGAAACTTGCTTACACATGTGCCTTGACTCATGAGGAACACATCTATCACTTTGACCAGTGAGCTCCGCCCTCAGATTCTACGCCATATTGAGCAGTTTGAAAAACATTTAAAGCAAGGATTTCTGAGCAATTTGCGTGAAACTGTGTCAAATGTCTGAGCACCTTTTTCACAGGTTCAGGTCTGTTGGTCCAATAGCTTGATCGCTTAATCATCTGCCTTCAAACCACGGGGTCGCCGGTTCGAATCCCACCTCATGTAGACTTCATTATAATTGCATTGCACACAACATGACTGTATCAATGAATACATGTGCAATTGTTAAAGATAACGTGAAATGCTTATTTGAAAGTAGTTATTTTCAATGTATGACGTACTTCATTCGCCCTTTTGTTTTGTTTTGTTGGATTCTCCTTTCTCACTGTCTGAGGCTGTGGATTGAATAGCTCAATCAATAAAGAATAGCCTCATGTTCCAAAAGGTCCCCGGTTCAAATTCCACTCATTACAGTTTACATTTAAATTGCATTGTACAAAACATGACCCTGTTAATTCAGACATGTGCAATTTTTAAAAAATAACATGAAATGCTTTTTTGAGAGTAGTTGTTTTTTATGTATGACATACTTTCTTGTGAAAATAGCCGATCTACAATCTCACAACTTTTCAGATAGCAACCCGTTGTGAGCTTGTAGATCGACTATTTTCACTAGTTTCCATTCCGAGGAGACAAAAAAAAACGTTATTGGTAAATTTTTTGTGAACCAGTGATCTAGAGTAGTTAGCGAAACAGAGGCTCGGTTCATAACGGACGGAAAAACCTATAGATATCAACAGACACCATCAGGGAGGCCATATCTCTAGCTCAATGAGAAGAGAGGCAGCCTGTGAGTCCATAGGTCGCTGGTTCAATCCCTGTCCCCAACAATGTGTTGAGGTGATCATCATTTGGAATTCTTAGTTTTACAAATAGTGTTTCTTGAGGTTAGGTCGTTGTTTTACTGAGGTTAAGGTGCGTGAGGGTGGGAGGGTGGGAAAAGAGTCATCTAGTCTTCAACCTTCCTTCCTACAATTACAGCATATGACAGCTTTTGTTACTTGTTACTTTGCAGATGTAATTATTAATACAACACCTACAGTAACCACATACAGCCGATCTACAATGTGACGCGTTATGAGCTTGTATGTATATAATAAGCAACCCATGCTGTATGATAAGTTACCACACATGAAATCCAATTCTGTCTATCCAATGGCTCAGTCAGTACACTGTCTACCCGCGAGTCTATAGGTCCCTGGTTCAAACCCCAATTTAACCAGTCCAAATATAATTTACTGAACAAAAATCATGACTTTGTTAATTAATGCATGTTCACTTCTTCTCTCTCTCTCTCTCTCTCTCACTCTCTCTTTGCCTGCCTCTTCCTGCCTCTTCCCTCAAAACCGCTTATTGCAGCTATATTTTTTAATTAATTTACAAGCTTCTGTGTCCGTATCCACTTAATGCATCTCTCTCTCTCTCTCTCTCTCTCTCTCTCTCTCTCTCTCTCTCTCTCTCTCTCTCTCTCTCTCTCTCTCTCTCTCTCTCTCTCTCTCTCTCTCTCTCTCTCTCTCTCTCTCTCTCTCTCTCTCTCTCTCTCTCATTATTGCTGCTTGCAGCTATATTTTTTAATTAATTTACAAGCTTCTGTGTCCGTATCCACCTACTGCAAACAGAGACAGGATCATAGTCATGTAATGTATAACTTTTATATCATAAGCTCATAATTACAGGTGGTTCTGCGCTATAAGACAGCCTTCACATCATGCACAGATTCAGACACATGGGAGTGTCAGAGTGGGGACTGTGGCATTGAGACGTTACTGGAGGTGAACACGGTGCAGAACACCACAGAGTGGTGTCAACGAGAAGGAATCATGACTCGACTGCTTCCCAGCAACGATTACTTCTATTTGCAGTGAGTGAAGAGAGATATACTATATGACACAACAAAAACAATGAGACTTTAACTACCATTACATTCATGTTTTACACAGTACACTGTAGGTCATTTAATTGGCGTTTAAACCTTCTGCCTGCCATGACTCAGCTAAATAAGAGGAGCTGGCCAAATGATTATAATTGAAAGATCACAGGTTCAATCAAACAGTTTGTCCATTGATGTGTCATGTGGCAACTAGCAGGACATTTAAGTGTTGACTGCTTAGCTGTAATCATATATGGCTGAAATATGGCTAAATAATTGCCTGTAATCACATGCCCAAAATAGGGATAGTTTATTAATTGAAATGTGTTTAATTAACTGTTGCACCCCTACATGTTTTACATTGACTTTTTTCTCAATTGCTTCATCTGACACAGTGTAAGAAAAAAATGATGACAGAAATAAACTGTGGTATTATACTGTTGTCTGTCACTTTTTTTTAAATAATAATAATCTCATCTCCCACAGGTTACTAGGTGGTAACTGGATAAATAACATAAATAACATTGCGACCTGGTATGCTGTAACATATGTGGATCTCAGGACCAGATCTGACACTGGGAAAGCCAATAGGTCTCCTCAGACCACCATCATACCTTCACTACGGTAACATAACACCTAAATGTTAGACTGATGTGTCCTGTTTTGGCGAGTATATGAACAGTCCTCCAATGAGCGACGGAAACCTTTATGGATCAAGATGTTTTATTGCCTCCCAAAAAGAGAGAAAAAATACACACCAAGCATATTATGTTACAAATAGTGGACAAAAGATTAACATAACACAGATAACAGAAATTAGCACCATGATAATGTATGAATGAATTAACTATACTTTACATAAAACACAAATACATAAAACATCAAATCACTTACAGGCATTATGTTTCCAAGCACTCCTGTAGAAAATTAACCGCTGACTGCTGAGTTGTGTCCTCAAACTGCTTCTGATTACTTGTGGATGTTTTACTCCAAATGACTGATCACAGGTGTATCCTCCTATCCTCCTATAATTTGACAAACCTCTGTGGCCATGGTGTCTTGGTGTCTTCGTGTCAGCAAAACTGTGTGCCCGTTTCTCCTCACTGGCTGGAGCACTTTATCTGATTTTGCACACAGCCATTGCCCATTACCATCTGAACTTAACTGCGCCGGTTTCTCAATTTCATCAAATCTCAGCTTTTTATTAGCCATTATGTGTCAAACAATGGGAGATAACGTTGCCACGTTTCACGGGTTTCGTGCGAGAAACAAGCAGAAAGGTCTGTACTTTCGCCTGCGCCCTTCACCGGGTATGGTCTAGTAGCTTTAACTAATTATACAGCAACTTCAAAACTGCAACAAAACATACACATACCACTAGGTGGGCACAATGGGCACCAGGAGACAGGCAACACAAATATAATATAGTAATGTAAAGTATACTGTGCAAGACAATGTATGTTTATTGCACAAATACAATTTGCGAATGACACAATCTAATTTCTGTCTCATTTTCTTTCTGTTTTTCCTTCTGTCTCTTTGTCTCTCAGAATTCCTTCTAACTGTGCGAGAAACTTCAACATGTTAGCATTTGACCCAGATGGAGACCGGGTTGACTGCCTTCCTTTTCACCTTCCTTCTATTCTCATCATGTCAATTGTGAGTTGAATGCTTTTTTTTGTGGGCTCGCTGCTGCAGCAGCGAGCACTATAGCTGTTGTCACTCTTTATTTCTCTCCCAAAAGTATGGCACCTAACTACTCCTACATACTTTCACTTAGAAACTCCATTCAAACTGTAGAAAATCCAGCTTACTGTGTGTGCTTGTACTTTTCTTTTTGAAATAATGTGTAGTTTTTGAAATAATTAACTTTAAGCACCCAATGCATTTCCAATGGGTTTTGCTAGTGGGGAGAGAGAAGGACAGAGGAGAAATGCCCCGTGTTTTCACTGTGGCCACATTCTTTACACTACAAATATTTATTTTACATCACCAAATTCGCACAGGTCTGCTCTGATTTAATCCAAAGATCTAAGCTGTGTGATGTATATATTTCGAGTTAAGACCATTAATATCAACCCATGTCTCCTCACACTCTAGCAATCATTACACCTGGTGAAAGCTAGCCTGTCAGTCATTGGCTGCTCAGTGGTGCTGCAAAGTAACTAAGTACATTTACTCAAGTACTACAAGCGCTTACAATGCACAATGCAATTTTGAGGTACTTTTACTTTACTTTCTATTTTTGTTACTTCTACTCACTACAATTACAGCATATGACAGCTTTAGTTACATTACATTTTTGATTATTAATACAAAACCCACAGTAGCCACACACAGCCGATCTACAATGTGACGCGTTATGAGCTTGTAGATCTGCTATTTTCTGAGTACTTTTACTTTGGTACTGAAAGTATATTTTGATGCTAAAACGTTTGTACACTGCAAGCTCCAAAACTCCCCCTCACACACACACACACACACACTCCACTGCCACTCCCCCCCTGTCATACTTCGACTATTCAAAAAAAGCCGATCCTCAATGTGATGCATTGTGAGCTTGTAGATCTGCTACTTTGGGAAAACCTTGACAGTTTTTGGAAAGTGTGAGTACAGAGGTGGCAGCGGTCGGATGGCAACTGCGAGGTTCCCAGTTTGATCCCGGGCTCCCCCAGAGTTAGTGTCGAAGTGTCCTTGAGCAAGACGCTGAACCCCTAATTGCTCCCGATGAGCAGGTGCCTTGCATGTGTAACCATGGCAGAAATATAACAGATGTGTAACTTCGACTACGCCACTTTGGGAGTTTCACCCAAAGAATCAATTAAAGTGCTAAAGTAACTAAGTACAACACAGGTACAACACAGGTTCGTTTGTAATTGACTGGAGCAGAGACGTGCTTCTCAAGGTAATCAATCATATTTATTGTAAATGCCACAGTAGTATTATCATGCTTTTATACTTTAATTAAACAGGTAAATCACAAATAAAGGTTAAACGAATTGAAAGCACTATAATAAAATATATCAGTGAAAGACCACAGTCAGACTGTAGGGGGGGGAGGAGAGACGGAGGAGTTAGTACAGTGACACTTCAACCACTAAAAACACTTATACACAACACTAAGTGGGTTAGTGCACACAAACCACACATACGGCATGCAGTGGAGGGGTCATACCTATGTTCCCCGGGTTCTATGTTCCCCACTAAGGTTATGGTTAGGTTTAGGTTAGGTCCTATATTCCCCGCTCTCCCTAGGAAACGGGAACATAGGACCCGGGGAACATAGAACCCGGGGAACATAGGTACGGTCCCGCAGTGGATAGTAGAAGTCCTCCCCCACAGTGCGACCGTGGTCGCCTCCAACTAGTGGGGTACAAGAAATGGCGATTAGATACAGTATACATATAAACAGTGGCAT
>NC_137620.1:10682297-10867961 GCF_963280865.1 Gymnoscopelus braueri | reverse complement strand
GTGTTTTCAATTCCACTCTAATATGTCTCTGTGGGTGTGCATGTTGTTCCTGATGCGGACATGTCAGCAATATTCCACTGACAACGTGCAAGTTGGACTAATGACAGCCATATCTACCTCTTTCTGATCTCTTTGTACTGTAGCCTAGAATGCAATCAAACAGGAATAGCTTGACGTGGGGATTCATTTAGTCATTAACTGTCACCCTAACCCTGGATCGGTTGCTGTAGCAATTTGTGCAGCAGCCAGTCTGCCGTAACCAGTGGTTTATATACTCAAGTAAATATTCGAGTATTCAAATGTACAAATCACAAAATATAAATGCATTGCTGTATTAAATTTGGAAAATTCCCAAGAAAATGTGAAAAATAAATATGAAAATAGCAGACACGTTGTGAGCTTGTAGATTTCCTATTTTGCAAGAATCCCTTCCTAGAAATGAACTAACGTACATAGATACTGTCCACCACTGGCCGTAACTGGCCGAATTCCTCCCAATGGACCGAAGGAAGACATTTGAAATGTGTGTTTTTGCCCTGGGGTGTCTTTTAATGTTCATGAAGTTCATTCATTCTTAATGTATATCATATTTGGGTCAGGGTACTAACGTAAAATTAGTCTTTCTCTCAATATTAGAGAAAATAGAGAAAACAAGCCCATTTTTCGTTTTTCTAAATGTCTGTAAACATTGCAAATCAAGTGGAACAAAGCAGCAATTTCTTTTCATTTGGTGTGATTTTCATTTTTCTCTAATTTAATTTTAGGTTTAACAGTAGAACATGGATAATGGGCCCGTTCGGGGTAGGCCTACTAACGTGTTGTCCTTAGGTGTACTATATGTCTAAAGCCTTTCTGTACATCTGACAGGTCTGGAGATGTAAATTAAGACTTTTGAACCATGTTCTCTTCTTTGGTGGTCTTGTAGGGTCTCTGAGCTGTTGTTCAGTGGACCCCACAACATGATCCTGACTGGATCAGCACAGGGAATGTTCATCCTGAGATGGACGCCATCACAGTCAGAGGATGGAGAACATCACCCTGTCTGCTTTGTCGCTCAGGCCAACAGGTCTGTCTGTCTGCGCACATAGCAACCAAAGAAGAAGATTTTTCGTATCAAGAAACGGTAAAAATAATATGTATATAAAAAAAGTGAGGTCGTCGCAACCAACGTGAAGAGGACAGCCACTTGACTCCAACACACACAAGCCCTAGCAGAGGCTGAGTTTTTGTTACTCCGAGGGCAAGAGGTATACGATTACGGGTCCATTTGGTTCCACCCCACTGGAGGGGTCGTTGTGTATATTTTATCTGTCATAACCAGCAAACCAAATAAGCCCCCCGAATTGGCATGTGAGGCAACAAACCGTTCAATTTACGGGTCGCGATGTAACATTACAGAGCGGGGAGATAATTCTGATTTGTACTAACTTTTTAATACGTGTTTTTTTATCCGTCATCAGATAAAAGGCATTATGCACACCCTTGCACACTGAGTCCAATGCGTATTATTCTATTAATTGATTTTTTTTGTCATTTTTCCATTAATCAATGAGGATGATTGTGTTGTCATCTCACTTGTTGAACACAAAGATAAAAAGGAAATATTCCATTCTGAGATCACTAAATAGCAAAGTACCTGCTGATCAAGGAGCTGCAGGATTATCCTGATCGTTTCAATGTTTGTTTCATCATGGTGCAGTTTGATTTGGTATACTAGAGCCACATTAAAAAGACCACCAATTCCGCGATCCTTAACATGAAGCTCACAACGTGTTGTGAGCTTGTAGATCGGTTATTTTCACTATTTTTGAATGCAATTGATTACAATCACCCAAAAAGGCAAGTTAGGAATGTGTGCAATATGTTAAAAATATGCACCACCTCCAAAAATGGTCTTCTTGTTTGTGATCTTTGGCACCCCCTAGTGGGGCCCAGACCCCACTAGAAAATTGAGAACTATTGAGAAATACTGACTTACACAGCCCTGGATAGGCAACCCAGTAAGGTGGAGATAAGTGCTCCACAGAGCACCGCTTTCTAGTTGTTACTGCTGATAAGAGCTAAACCCAAAGAACCTTAATCAAACACCACAGGGAACATTTTAAATTCAAAGCAATAGTTTACTATCAGTAAGTTAACCAATGTATTAAGTACTGTATACTGTAGTAGTTGACCATTTTGTTTGTTCTACTTGGTGCGACAAGTGAACTTTATTGTGAGACACTTTAATAGCTTAAAGACATCACATGAAAACCATTAAGATAAAACAAAACTCCTGTTTATTAAACATATTTGTTTTCTCAGTGCGGCCACATATCAGTCGGAGCTTCGCTGTGTCATTGTCAGTGTCTCAAATGGTGGGTGAAACTACACCTGTTTCCTACTGCACCATATTTCACATTCCATCAGTGATGATGTGGTTTGAGGAGGCTCTAGTTAAAGGAGAGATCCGGACATTTTAAGTGTTATCTTTGATGTGTCGTTAGTCACTCACTTACGTAGAAAGTGGCGTTGAGTTTTTCCAGCGATTCCCCTGTCGTCATTTTTTCGACCCCCTCCGTTGGCATAATGGGAGCGCGTGCATGAGTGAAATTCGTCTATTATAACCGATGCAAAGTTATTTTTTTCTCTACTACTGCTCATTGTAGAGTCTCATGATACTCAAACATGCACTGAAAGTCCATGAGAAGCTAACGCTAATGCCGAACGAGCTAACACTGGTTGCTTGTTTCTCTACCTGGCAACACCAAGTTGCCAGGTTCTGGGAGAGAAACAAGCAACCAGGTCGAAAAAATGACGACAGGGGAATCGCTGGAAAAACTCAACGCCACTTTCTACGTAAGTGAGTGACTAACGACACATCAAAGATAACACTTAAAATGTCCGGATCTCTCCTTTAAATGTGTCATCTTTATGTTCTCCACCTGCAGCACCTGCAACAACAACCCAGACTACAACACAACCAAGTACAACCACCCAACACACCACTATGACAACAGAAGCTACAACCACGAACCTGATTACAGTACAACCAAGTACAACCACCCAACACATCACTATGACAACAGCAGCTACAACCACAACTCTGACTACAATACAACCAAGTACAACTACCCAGCACACCACTATTCCATCAGCAGCTACAACCACCACACCAATTGCAACTACTATTACAACCACACCAATTATTACAACTATAACCACAACTCCACCTACTACTACTGAAACCACAACACCACCCACTTCTACTACACCTACTACAACAACAGTTCCTACTACTGAAACAATAACTACTCCTACTCCTACTACTGCAGTATCTACAACTAGTCCACCTTCGACTACTACAGTAACTACAACCACAACACCACCACCTACTACGACAACACCTATTACTACTGAAACTACAAAAACACCACCTACTAGCTACTACTGAAACCACAACACCACCACCTACTACGACAACACCTATTACTACTGAAACTGCAACAACACCACCTACTACTGAAACTACAACACCACCTACAACTACAATAGGACCTACTACTACAATAGGACCTAGTACTACTGAAACCACAATAGGATCTTCCACTACTAAAACTACAATAGGACCTACAACTACAATAGGACCTAGTACTACTGAAACGACAATAGGACATTCTACTACTGGAACTACAACAGGACCTACTACTACTGAAACTACAATAGGACATTCTACTACTGGAACTACAACAGGACCTACTACTACTGAAACTACAATAGGACATTCTACTACTGAAACTACAACACCACCTATTACTACTCAAACTACAACACCACCTATTACTACTCAAACTACAACACCACCTACTACTACTGAAACTACAACACCACCTACTACTACTGAAACTACAACACCACCTACTACTAGTGAGACTACAACACCACCTACTACTGAAACTACAACACCACTTACTACTACTGAAACTACAACACCACCTACTACTACTGAAACTACAACACCACCTACTACTAGTGAGACTACAACACCACCTACTACTAGTGAGACTACAACACCACCTACTACTGAAACTACAACACCACTTACTACTACTGAAACTACAACACCACCTATTACTACTGAAACTACAACACCACCTACTACTACTGAAACTACAACACCACCTACTACTACTGAAACTACAACCACTCCTCCACCTCCTCCAACTACACTAAATACAACTACACCACCGCCTACGACACCAAATACTACAGAACCACCTACAACGCCTCCACCCATAGCAGAAGTCTCAACTAACAACATCCCTGGGTCTAGTAAGTGTGTTTAAATATAACAAAATGTAATCAGTATCGTGCAGTACGTTACATGTAACGCGTGTGTGTGTGTGTGTGTGTGTGTGTGTGTGTGTGTGTGTGTGTGTGTGTGTGTGTGTGTGTGTGTGTGTGTGTGTGTGTGTGTGTGTGTGTGTGTGTGTGTGTGTGTGTGTGTGTGTGTGTGTGTGTGTGTGTGTGTGTGTGTGTGTGTGTGTGTGTGTGTGTGTGTGTGTGTGAATGTATTCATTAATGAATGTATGTCTTGTCATAAGACCCATCCCTATAAGACATCAAAAACATCCATAAACAATATCACATTCACTTCTTGGAAACAGCAGTGAATGTGATATTGTGTTACCATAAGTTACCAGCCACTACTATTTTAAATGAAGATGGTCCAGTCGGGAGCAGGGAGATGTGACCAAGTAATGACGTGACTGGCGTCAGTACCGGTAGTTATTGCAAATTGGCGACGCCCCAATTAACATTCATCACATTCCAGGCGGATAGCACTGCCAGGCCCTGGCTGGGGGGGAGGTTTAATTTAAGATCCTTAACGTAACTCGAGCGGCACTGAGTCGGCTCAAGCACACATCGCAACGTTCGGCATGGCATGACGGCTCGCTCGCCGGTGCCTCTCCCGGCTCAAGACGGTGCGCCTCCGTCGTTGTTACAGCCTAACTACTTCCTAACTTAATATTAAGGGCTGTAATCTGTTCTCACCAAGTGGGCCGAGTGGTTGACCAAAACTATGCCTTAATCTAACCTTAATCCTAATAAAACAAGGGAACCAGGAGACCTGGTACTGCCAGACCCCTAGTGGTTGAAAGATCAGAGCACTACGTCACACTAAGCTTGGCCAATCAAAAAGAGGACAGAAGACAGACCCCTTTTATGCCCATGTATGGACGAAAGGGGGACAGACAAAGCCTCATGTAGGCCGACCCCCTGGGTCTGGCAATAATTTTGGAATTTCAGATAAGGTGAAAAAAAAACGCATTGGGAGTGAGATTTGTTTTCACAACGTCAGGACTAGGGGTCCAATGCTTATCTCTGAACGCCACAGAGTTGGCAGGCCGCAAGGGGGTGTCGCCAATTTGCAATAACTAGCGGTAACGCCACTCGCAGTAATGACAGCTTTAAACTAATGGTAGAACCTTGGCTTGTATACTGTAGGTACCTGGTTGTGATGTTATTTTCTCACAATTAACTTGCAGTGCATCACACTACCTGTGTCCATAATTGACAAATATATTAAATATTTTGTCTTTCCTTTTTCTTTTCTTTTTTTTTTTACAATTTGGCCTTGTTAAACGTATATAATTCATCATTGCATCTCATTACTCGATTGGTGACCTATCGATGTACCTGTACCTCAGTATTATAATGATGAGACAACATCACATTGTACCTGTCAGTATTCTAATGCAGGGATATTTGTCCTGTAGGTCACATCATTGGCCTGAGTTTGGGGCTCTCCTCAGAGACTCCTTTGACCCAAGAAGACTTCGATAACATAGTGCTGCCAAAGGTAATAATAATATTAATATTATATAAAGGTTGTTATTTTGTTGTTATTTATTTTGGAAACTGTTGTATAATCGGCTTAATAATAATAATTTCTCAACAACAACCGGCACGGCGGCAATTATCCCGCTTATTACACTGCTACTTAACCCATTTTGGGCGGGAACCCCTATTTGTAACTACCCCTTTTGGGGTTCCTGTTGCTATGTACAGTATATAGCAACATTGTTTTTGGGGTAGGCTAATTTCTTTTAACGCATTGGGAGTGAGATGTTATATTTGCAGCGGCGCAACTTTGGCGAGGCACCAGTTTAATTAGGAGTTGTGTTTCTATGATATTATTGACAGTTAATTTTGTATGTGCCTGGAAAAAAATTAACTCACTGGCAATGACCCCTGCAAGCACCATAAAGATGCAAACCATTCCCAACTTAGTAGAACATTAATGACGTAAGAATGGGCTGAATAGGCCCGTTCACAGCAGCCATATTGACAACTTTGTGTAATGCTACATCTTTCACAGGTGTTACCAGTGATGATACCGTTCCGTTCAGGCTATAGAGTCAGGGTGCTGCTATTGTGCATGTTAGCTCACTGGAAAGGCTCTGCTACACTAAATGGAATAGAGCCTTAATGTAACTGTGAAGGAAGTAACATTAAACAGCTATTTATGTCAATATGACTGCCATGAAAAAAGGTGTATTGCATATTTTTAAATGGATTAAATGTTTTCAGCCAAGCCAATTAGCAATGTACAAACAAACAGGCAATCAATAGATTAGGGTGGTTGTGTTCCGTTTGATATCCTTCTCCTATCACAGCAACTCACGAATCTTGCTGCTGTGTTTGCACATTGTTGTACTTCGCCCAGCAGATATGGGAGTTTTTTGTCATTGGTCATGTTTTCAAAATCTTCTTGTGTGGTTGTAATCTGTGGGAAGTATGTGTCTCTGATGTCTTGGTACAATGGACAGACGGTTAGGAAGTGTAGCTCGGTTTCCACTTCATTTTGTGTGCAGTGGGTGCATAGTCTGTCTTCTCTCGGGATACAGGTCTGCCTGTGACGACCTTTCTCGATCGCAAGACTGTGCTCACTGAGTCTGTACCTAGTTAAGATTTTTCTTTGTTTTGGGTCGGTCACGGTGAGCAGGTATTCTGCCACTGCGTATTCTCTGTTTAGGGCCAGATAGCATTCTAGTTTACTCTGCTTTTGTGTTGCTTCTTTCCAATATGTCAGGTAGTTTTCCTTTTGCTGTTTTATAATTTGGTTTAGTCCAATGGGTTTTCTATCTCGTGGCTCTGTTTGTGTTTGTGCCCGGAGTTCCAGGGCCAGCTGGCTGAGGGGGCATCTCTCTAGAGTTTCGCTGTGTGTGAGTGCCTTGTTATGGAGTGCATCTAGGTCGCTTTCTTTTAGGTGGTTGTAGAACTTAAGTGCTCTCTTTTTTATTTTGATTATGAGTGGGTCCTAATTCTGCCCTGCATGCATTATTTGGTGTTTTTCGCTGGGTACGGAGAATGGATTTGCAGAATTCTGTGTGTAGGGTCTCGGTTTGGTGTTTATCCCATTTTTCAAGGTCATGGTTTGCTAATGGTCCCCAGATCTCACAACCATAGAGGGAAATTGGCTCTATCACAGAGTCTATCACAGAGTCATTTTAAGCCAGGTTTTAATTGGGATGTCTATTTTGATGTTTCTTTTGATAGCATAGCCCTTCTTGCCTTGTCTCTCAGGTCTTTTACAGCTTGGTTGTAGTTCCCTGTGCTGCTGATGTTTAGGCCAAGGTAGGTATAGTTTTTTGTTTGTTCTAGTGGGATTGTATTTAGGAAAAATTGATGGTTTTGGCGGCTGGATCTTTTTTGAAATATCATGATTTTAGTCTTAGTTAGGTTCACTGTCAGGGCCCATGTCTGGGAGAATTTGTGTAGGAGATCAAGTTGCTGCTGTAGTCCTTCCTTGGTTGGAGACAGCAGCAGCAGGTCATCTGCAAAAAGTAAGCATTTGATTTCTGTGTTTGCCAAGGGGATGCCTGGAGCTGTGGACTGTTCTAACGTTTTTGCTAATTCGTTGATATATATGTTGAAGAGTGTTGGACTCAGGCTGCATCCCTGTCTAACTCCTCGGCTTTGGGGGAAAAAGTCTGTGTGCTTTTCGCCTATTTTAACTGCGCATTTGTTGTTAGTGTACATTGATTTTATGATGTCATAGGTTTTCCCCCCAATGCCACTTTCCAACAGTTTGTACATCAGACCCTCATGCCAAATTGAATCGAATGCTTTTTTGAAGTTGACAAAGCAGGAGAATAATTTGCTTTTGTTTTTGTTTAATTGGTTGTCAATTAGGGTGTTTAGAGTGTAAATGTGGTCTGTTGTGCGATATTTTGGTAGAAAGACAATTTGT
This sequence comes from Gymnoscopelus braueri, assembly GCF_963280865.1. Taxonomy (NCBI): domain Eukaryota; kingdom Metazoa; phylum Chordata; class Actinopteri; order Myctophiformes; family Myctophidae; genus Gymnoscopelus; species Gymnoscopelus braueri. The sequence continues at coordinate 10,859,725 of NC_137620.1, read as the reverse complement.
GATTTGCTCAGTATTGCTTTCTGTGAGGAAGTTTAGAATTCTGTGGTTGAGGATCATGCAGAGGATCTTTCCGAGGTTGCTGTTTACACAGATCCCGCGGTAGTTATTTGGGTCATATTTGTCTCCACTTTTGTGGAGTGGCGTTATCAGCCCTAGATTCCATGTGCTGGGGAAGATCCCAGAGCTGAGCACGATATTTAGGAGTTTTAGTATGGCCATTTGGAATTTGAGGTCGGTGAATTTTATCATTTCATTTAGAATACCGTCTGCCCCACAGACCTTCTTGTTGTCTCCGCCAGGCCGAAAGGCATGGCGAGGCATGGCGAGAGAGTATGTTTTCCACCCCGTCCGTCCGTGTGTCCGTGTGTCCGTCCGTCCATCATTTTTTGACAGTACTCCTACAGATTTTGTCTTTCAGATTTCTCATATTCCATCCTGATTGGCTAAAAATGTCTTGCCTGATTGGCTAAAAAAGTTTGCAGGAGTGCTCCGTTTTGAACAAAATGCCTCAAATCATGAACACAGCATGCAATTTCCGTGAAATTTTGCACGCACATTCCCATTAGGCCGAGGAAGAACTACCATTTGAAAATGTTCAAATCAGCCTCATGGTGGCGCTATAACAGGCCGATTCGTGTTTTTACCTATAATTGCACCGATCTGTGTAACACTTTGTATGCACACTCCCTAGAGGTCAAGGAAAAACATTTGCCCTGTATTTTTCACATTTGCCTTTTATAGCGCCACCAGGAGGCCGACTTATGTAAAACACATTATTTTATACTACTCCTTCCAATTTTATCAAAATTTCACGCAAATCGGTACACATGATCTCTATAGTCATGTGATCACGACGGATGTGTTTAATTTTTCATATTCCATACTGATTGGCTAAGATTGACATCTAAAGTTTGCATTATTGGCTTGTTTTGAACAAAATTCCGCAAATCATGAACGCACCGTCCAATTGCGCTCAAACTTTGCACGCACATTCACACTATGTTGAGGAACAAATGCCACCCTTTTAACATTGGCCTGTTATAGCGCCACCAACAGGTCTAATTTGGCAAAACACATGTTTTTAACAAAATGCCTCAAATCATGAATGCAGTCAGTGTCCGATTGTCGTGCAAGGCCTAAGAAGAAATGGCACCCTTTTCACGTTGGCCTATTATAGCGCCACCAGGAGGCCACAATAGCCTACCTGACCTGGCGGAGACCTGTGCTCCGAGGAGCACTTTTTCTAGGTTTTAAGTGTTTTTATTTTGTCTTGTAGTTCTTTTAGGTTGATTTGGGAATCTAGTGGATTCTGGTAGTACACACACACACACACACACACACACCCACACACACACACACACACACACACACCCACACACAGAGATATGCTGTTTATCTGTAAGTCAAACTATTTCTCCAGCTTGACTTCCTTAATTCAAAGATGCTATCTCAACCACTAACCTGTTATCACATACTGTATCAATAACATACGTGTGCTCTTTCAATTCCAGATTAAAGAAGAACTGGTCAAACTTGGGCTGCCAGCAGACATCAAGATACGGCTGACAAACGTTGAACGGAAGTGACAACTACAGCTTCAGTGACCTTCTGGCTGACCTCTAATGTTGCCTCTGTAACTTTATACATCAGTGGAGCTTAGAGAGGATTTTTTATGTTTTACAGCAGATATACTATGTTAACATTTTTATTTTTTGTTATTTACATTGACATAAGACTAGTTCAATAAGCCTTTTTAATGGCAGCCATGTTGACATGAATAGTAGGGATTACTAGTCTTGTGTAGCCAGATAGTCAGTGATCTCCACCTAAGATAAGACCTTTGTTTATACCATGAGGGAATTCAGTTGCCAAGGCAACTGAACCTAATGATATGTCTGGTGACATCTACATTCAATGAATGGTCTAAAACATGGTTCAGAAATTAAAAATAACCAGAACCAATACAAAGACTTGGTGGTTCTTTACATTGGGATGGTATCAGAGGGCATGGGTTTGTTAAAGAGGTGGTGCCACGGTTTTGCACTTTTTCTGTTTTTCATGTGTCTATGAGGTTGATAGAACTTCATTAAGCCCCCTGGTGGTGTTTTATGGTGTTTTATGTCTTCTCTGACTATTTTGAGTTTCTACCTGGAGAATGAAACCTTGAGGGTCAAACGTGCCAATAGAAAAACATTCCTTTAGTGACATAGTAAAAATATACCCTCCACCTCATTATTATAACACAACAGGTGTGGGCATGAGGAGGAGGAGGGACTAGGACAGGTGGGTGGTGCTAAGGTGGTGGAGGAGGTGCTAAGGTGAGAACCAGGTATACTTAATGAACTGGAGGCGTGTCCACATAAAAACATAATTTTAACAATTTCTGTACACTTTTTTGAAAAAAATCTTCCTCCTTGTATAACCATAATACCTGATGATTATGTTTATGGGGGGAAAAATCACTGAAAATCACGGCACCCCGTCTTTAATGAATTAGTATCATCGGTAAGACCTAAAGGATGAAAATTACACTACTAGTTATGTCAATATGGTTGGTTTAGATTGTATGTTTAATACAATGCATTGCATACATGTTACTAATTATCCACTTCTGTATCAATGGGACTTGGTGGTCAAACTTGGGTGAACATTTTTATCTCTTAACACAAACAAAATAAAGTTGTGGTTCTCAAACATTTTCATGTCAAGGACCACCAAATTGATAGATACCCCCATCTGAAGACTTTGTGTGAGAGACGCCCATAAGAGAAGATTTTTGTTAAAACTTGAAAATGTTTCCAAAATGTCAACATTTCCACAAATAGCCAAAGTATAAAATAGAGTTAATGTGGTTGAACTGCTATATTAACTAATTTGCGGGGACCCCCTGGAACTCCCTCAAGGACTGCTTGGTGTCCACGGACCCCTCTTCGAGAACCGCTGGGCTATACAACCAATAACAACTTATCAGGATACAGTACTGAGGTTACAAACTCAGAGACCATTTGTCCCACAAGTATAGGACCTTTGAACAAACATCTCAGTTCATAATTATAGATGTCTCTGCTTATCCATGACTAGAAGCCTATACATTTCCCTTTTGTAAGGGATGTGTATTCTGTAACATATATTGCCGTATTGTCTATACATGTCTGTGTTTTCTATGTCCTAATGGTAAACCGTAAGTGCATTTTAAAGGAAAGTCTAACTGCAGGTGCTTCTGCAACCAGCCAAAATGCATCAACAAGGTCAAATAATCCATCCATTAATCATTCATCCATTCATATATCCCTCACCCACCCACCCCCCTCACCCACCCACCCACCCCCCTCCCTCCCTCCCTCCCTCCCTCCCTCCATCCATCCCTCCATCCATCCATCCATCCATCCATCGATCCATTGAAAGGAGATCACTAGTAGCTTATTTATAAGACATTTTCAGTTTTGTTTTCCAGTTGATGGAGACAGAGCAGCATCTCAATAGGAATAATACACAGGTACACGGTTTCAAGCTAGTTAACAAGAAATAAATAGAAGTCTTATAAACCTGGAAATCACAAAGCAACACGTCATTGAAACCTTTTTGTTAGTTGGTTTGGTTTGCTTGAAACGGACTGGTTTAATTCTCCCATCACAGTGGCTATAGTTATTTCACCATAACACCAACCTCATGCTTCCATTCTTAGCAGCCAAAGTGCATTATGGGAATACAAAACCAGTGTTTCTAAAGCAGTGGTCTGAGGACCTGAAAGTGGGTCATTGGATCATTTGTCAGGGTCACAGAGAACAACTGTAACTGACAGGAGTGGTATTGTGTTTTTGTTTTTGTCTTTGTTTTTAAATGTGGTCCTGAGATTGTGGTCGGTGTAAAACTCGGGTCACAACAATGCAGAATCAGTGGAGAACTCATTCTTGGCATTTGAAACATAATGGATTATGCTTTTTGCAGCCCATGCATTTTAGGATGGACACATTAGTGCCACCTGCTGTCAGGTGAAAGCTACTATGATCCAGTATGTGTAATTAAATCCATTTTGATTTCCAAGGAGATATGCAAAATAAGGAGGGAAGAGCTTTTTAAAAAAAAAATTAGGATAATGTTTCTAACCGGCTAAAATGGGAGTCAATTCAATTTGGTTTTAAAACTAGATTTTGTCCTTTGTGTTGGCCATTGTTTGTTTGGAGCTTTAAAAATCTAACAAAATTGTCCTAAAAAGTTTTACTACATCGCAAATTATCAATGTAGTACCAATTCTATTGGCAGGACAGTAAATTAGAAGTAATCTTTTACTTTTTCTCAGTTCTACATTTCTGTACAGCTACTACCCTGTGTTTGGGGGGGGAAACAATGCTGAATGGTTTTGTACACTGACCGTACTTTGCGGAATGGAGCAGGGTTCGATTTATGGTGTAGGGGGTGCGGGGGAGAAATCAGTCAATTTTACGATTTATTTGTATCACCCTATATACAGTACGTATGACAAAGCATATAGGGCTTTTTTATTTGTTTTGCTTTGTTTATTTTTACAAATCAAACAGTGGAATGGAGCACAACATAAGTTGGCTAGTGCACTTAACTAGCCATAGGTAACATTTCACATAATAGAGCTTTAACATAAAATAAACCATCACTTACACCACCATTGACTTTGTGAAAAACATTCTACAATTTAACCTCTTTGTCATTGTAGTCAGTGGGACTTGGAACCGGTGCGTTTTAGTGGCACCGCCCCTTTAAGAGCAGTATATGAGTCAGCTGGCCAGGCAGAGTGTCAGACTGAGTTTGCCCAGGTTCCCCGTTTCACGGCGGGTCGGTTGTTTGTGCTCATAGCGTCGAGACGTGCGCCAGCTAGAGCCCTGTTAGAGTGTGTGTGTGTGCGTTCACACACGGGTCTAGAGGCGGTGCTAGGACCGAGCGGACCGTTAACACTGACAACCTGGGCATTCCCTCACATGTTAACAGGCTTGTGCCTGTGTACTGTTGACCGCTGTTCTTTTAACCTTTTTTGTTTTATGCTTTATGTTGCTACCTTTTATTAATATTTGAGCACTGGTTAGTGAGATCCAGTGCTACAGCCCCTGCGGCTTTAAACTTAAACAAACTGTCCAACCACAGGTTTAATTCGGCTACGGCCTGAGACGGATACTTGGCTAATAGTTATACTGCAGATTGGCACTTAATTGATTGCTGTCTCCTTTGTGGTGTTCATGGCTTTTGGCCTTTTTGAGTGTACATTTGCAGTGATCTTTAATGCCAAATTACACATGGCTCTTAGTGTTTATATCTTGCTGATTTGCAGTGTTTAACTTGTGTGTGTGCAGACTTCAATGGGTAGGCCTACCTTTCAGTGCAACTATTTGGCCAAGCTTTTGTCTCTTTAGTAGCCCTATGCACTTTACTGGTTGACATTGTGGAAATAGTTTTTAATCATTAAATATGACCAATACATTGTACGTCCTCTTATGTGAATAAATACATTTTTGCATTCCAAACCGACCAATTCTTTGTTCACTTAAACTGAACACTTACCTTTTGGGGAAGTTGACTGGATATAATAACCTGTACCTCGGGTCTCCCACCCTGTAATTGGGAGTGGCGTAGTCACACTGTGTATAAAGGAGTACTTGGTGACTCCATCTGGTTACAATTGGCGTAGCCGGCAGGACTTTTTGTGCTTGGTCGGTTTGAGAATTGTACAGTGTATTGTGTTGGTAGCAACATAGTTTTATTGTTTATTTTTTTTTAGTTTTAAAGAACAGCGGTTGGCAGTGGAGACAGCTCCCTCAGTGGACCATTGCATCTGGTGGTTTCCCCTTGAACGACGGTCACTATGGAGGAAGAGCTCCAGAGACTACGGGAGCAGATGGCACAGCTTCAAACTGAAAATCAAAGACTGTCAGGTCAAATCGAAACTGAGAGACTGTCAGATCGAACATCCCCTAATAGTGATGTGCTTACATCCCCACACCCACCGAGAAGAGAACAGACTGTCTACCTCCCTAGAGAGAGAAAATGCCCCAAGTTTTCAGGGTCTTCACTGGCTGGGGCTTTAACTGTGGATGAGTGGGTGGAAGAGGTGGAGGGTTGTTTAAGGGCAAGACACATGTCCATCATCGACAAAGCGTTGTTTGTGTACGATCATTTGGAGGGTGCTGCTCGCACTGAAATTAAATTTAGAGATCAAAGAGTAAAAGAGGATTCCAGGCAGATCATTGCAATATTACAGGAGGTCTATGGGTGTTCAAAATCCTATGTTTCTTTACAACAGAAATTCTTTGATCAAAAACAGAAAGAAGGAGAATCACTGCAGGATTTCTCTCATGCTCTTATGATGTTAATGGAACGAATTACATTGTGTGACACTCAATCTATGTCCAATTCCCAGATTTTGCTGCGAGACCAGTTCTGCGAAAATGTGAGAGACCATATGCTGCGTAGAGAGTTAAAGAGGATGGTGAGGCAAAATGGAGAGCTGTCTCTACTAGAAAGCAATCCGATGGGTTGAGGAGGGCCAACCCACCAGAGAAAAGTATGTACGCCCCCTCCCTCAAACATGTGAAGCTCAGGCCACTGCCACTAGTGAATCCGTTGGAGTAGGTAAATCTGAACTGGCAGAGTTAAAGAGCATGTTTATCAAACAACAAGCCCAACTGGATTTGATTACACAGAGTTTAAATTCTAATGGGGGGGCGAGTAGAGACAGATCTTTCTCCAGGGGAAGTAGATTCCAACGAGCCCCCGACGGCCGACCCATCTGTCTTAAGTGTGCGCAGCCAGGTCACATAGCTCGTTACTGTACGCAGGGCAACTCACCATCACAGACTAGCACTGCCCCTGCACAGATTAGGCGTACCATGTCGGAAAACTAGAACCCTCCATTGTGCAGAGTCACACACTGGGAGGGGGGTTTCCCGACTCCAATACTGTACACCAAGAGGCAATTCGCAAGTTAATTGGGCCTTGCTCTGTGGTGGTGGTGTCCATGGGTGGTGTGGATGTACCCTGTTTATTAGACACAGGCTCCATGGTCACCACCATTACAGAAAGCTGTTTTTATGAACATTTCTCGCACCTGTCTAAACGTGAACTGCGTGACTGTAGGTGGCTTGGTCTCAAAGCAGCTAATGGGTTGGACATACCTTATTTGGGCTACATTGAGCTCGATGTAAAAGTACTAGACACGTGTTTGACTAGCAGGGGTATACTGATTGTAAAAGATCCACCTGAGGGTGTCCTCACTAGCCGTAAGAAGGCCACGCCTGGTATTCTTGGCATGAACATTATCATTGATTGTTACCGTGAACTATTTGAACAGCATGGCACCAACCTATTTCAGAGGCCCCCTTTGCAGGCAGCTGCTGTGGCATGGAAGCTGGCCTTTCGGCACTGTGAGAGGGTAGAAGCCATAGTAAGTTCCTCTTCTGCATTTAAAGTGAGGGTACAGGGTAAACAAGCCATATGTATTGCTGCTGGAACACTTTCAATGGTCCCCGTTACTTTCCCCCAGGTCCCACCTATGGAGTTTTTGCTGGAACCCTTGGGTCCATTGGACGGTTGCCTCCCGGAGGGTTTGCTCGTCTCCCCTGCATTAGTCCATGCTGAGAGAGGTACCCTCTATGCCCCTGTCACTAATGTAGGACGGTCTGATATATGGCTAGTACCACGTAGAGTGATAGGAATGCTACAAGTGGTCGAAGGGAGGGATATTGTAACTGGTGATTCACCGCACATAGAACTCTCTCTGGATGAGTCCACCAGAGAATGTACAGCTTATGTCTCGGTACAGTCCGTGGACATTAACAGTAATGTTTCTAGCGAGGTAGAACAGTTTAACTTCCCTGGCCTTGATCCTGATGACAACACTGAAGCTAGACGTCTATTAACTAAATACCAACATGTATTTTCTAAAGGTGAGGGAGATTTAGGATGTACTAATCTTATTACCCACGAGATCCCACTTTTAGAGGAGGCACCAGTACGACAACCCTATCGCCGCATTCCCCCTTCACAGTATGAGGCAGTCAGTGCACACATTAAACAATTGCTTGACAGCCAAGTAATAAGAGAGAGTTGCAGCCCTTATTCTTCCCCCATTGTGCTGGTGATGAAGAAGGACGGGGGACTACGCATGTGCGTTGACTACCGACAGCTAAATGCAAAGACACGGAAGGATGCCTATCCGCTTCCAAGAATTGAAGAGTCCCTAGACGCCTTGACTGGAGCAAAGTGGTTTTCCACGCTAGACTTGGCCAGTGGGTACAACCAAGTGGCAATGGCCGAAACCGATCGAGCCAAAACTGCATTTTGCACTCCTTTCGGGTTATTTGAGTTTAACCGAATGCCCTTTGGTTTATGTAATGCGCCCGGGACCTTTCAGCGCTTAATGGAACGCATGTTCGGGGACAAACGGTTCCAGTCGGTCCTGTTGTATCTTGATGACATCATCGTGTTCTCCTCTACAGTTCACCAACACTTGGAACGTTTAGAGGAGGTGTTTTCACGTCTTGACCAACAGGGCCTGAAAGTAAAGCTGTCCAAATGCCACTTTTTCCAAAAGGAAGTCAAGTACCTTGGCCACGTTGTCTCTGAGCAGGGAGTAGCCACAGACCCAGACAAGTTGGCCGCAGTGCGAGAGTGGAGGCGGCCTTCGCATTTAGCTGACTTACGCTCCTTTCTTGGATTCGCGTCCTATTATAGAAGATTTGTGGAGAGTTTCGCCAAGTTAGCAGCCCCCCTCCATCACCTGGTGGCCCGGTTGAGTGGACCCAACAAGAAGGGTAAGACCCCTAAGACCCCCTTATCAGCATTCTGGGATGAGCACTGCGAGCGTGCATTCCTTGCGTTGAGGGAAGGTTTGACTACAGCCCCAGTCCTAGCTTATGCAGATTTTCAAAAGCCTTTCATCCTTGAGACTGATGCCAGTCATGGGGGGTTGGGGGCAGTCCTTTCTCAAGACCATGATGGAAAGCGGAGGCCGATAGCTTTTGCCAGCCGAGGCCTGAAACCAACAGAGAGAAACATGGATAATTACAGCTCCATGAAGCTTGAGTTTCTTGCCCTTAAATGGGCTGTCACAGAAAAATTCAGAGAATACCTTTTAGGCAACAAAGTAACGGTCTACACAGATAACAATCCCCTCCGGCACCTTCAAACCGCTAAGCTAGGGGCACTGGAACAAAGATGGGCCTCACAATTGGCTTCGTTCGATTATACCTTAGAATATCGCCCAGGTCGTAGCAATGGTAATGCCGATGCGTTATCCAGACAGTACCTTGATCGACTAACCACTGGCATGGATGTCCCCCCAGCTCTACAGGCCGACTCGCCTGTCCTCCGGGAAACCCACAGTCTTGAGATTGCCGCTATGCCTGGCCTTTCCTTACTTGAGTTGTCCTCATTACAACAGCAAGATCCAGTTATTGGCCCTGTGCTGAAGTACTGGCGTGAAGGGCGGACCCCCGTACGGGAAGAACGTGAACACTTGAGCCAAGAGAGCAAGGAGCTGCTTCGCCAGTGGGGACGCCTAGTGGAGAAGGAAAGGGTGCTGTATCGGAAAATCTACCCTCCAGGTGGGAGTAAAGAACTGCTCCAAATACTATTACCTCAGTGTCTCAGAGAAAAGGTGTTCCAGAGCGTGCATGATGGCCATGGACACCAGGGCGTAGACCGCACCTTACAATTGACACGGGATCGTGGATACTGGCCAGGTATGTCAAAGGACATTGAAAATTGGTGCCGAAACTGTGGAAGGTGTATCCTAGCAAAGGAAGGCCCTAGGATAAGAGCATACAGGGGAAGCCTTAAGGCATCGCGACCTAACGAGCTCCTGGCTATGGACTTTACTATACTAGAACCAGCCAGTGATGGGCGAGAAAATGTTCTAGTGCTTACTGATGTCTTTTCCAAGTTTACACAAGCTATACCAACCAGAGACCAGCGGGCGAGCACAGTGGCAGATGTCTTGGTGAAACACTGGTTCCACCTGTTCGGGGTTCCCAGCCGTCTGCATTCAGACCAGGGCAGAAATTTCGAAAGTAAGATAATAAAGCAGCTGTGTGATACCTACGGCATCAAGAAAACCAGGACGACCCCATACCATCCTGAGGGTAACGGACAGTGCGAGCGGTTCAACCGCACGCTCCACGACCTCCTCCGCACTCTGCCACCAGAGAAAAAGAGACGTTGGCCACAGTATCTGTCCCAGGTAACCTACTCTTACAATACCACTGCCCATCAGACGACTGGTTTGGCTCCCCACTACATCATGTTCGGCCGTGAACCCCAACTCCCTGTCGACTTTCTCCTTGGTGCTGACAAAGTCCCAGGTGAAGAGGCCCCAGAGGACTGGGTGAAGAAACATCAAGAATCCCTAAGGACCATGTATGACCATGTCCGACAACAACTAGATGCCAAAGCGGAACAAAGGAACCAAAAACATAACCAGAAAGTGACTGATCCTGGTCTCGAAGAGGGTCAACTCGTCTATAGGAGGAATCGCCAGGTCAGAGGGAGGAATAAGATCCAGGACCTCTGGCATTCCTGCCTTTATCGGGTGGTGAACAGACCCCAGGACCACGGGCAAGTGTACACCATCACCCCTGTCCACCAGGTTGGCCCTGCTCTGCGAGTACACCGGACTGAGCTGCGAAGCGCACCCGAGAGAGAGGGACCCGAGGCCCAGCCGGCAAATCCAGTACGTGTTATCCAGGACTGCACGTCCCCAGTTGCTGCCACAAGTGACTCTGAAGACTCCATAATTCTGGTCCTTGAGGACGATGGGAGAAGAGGCCCAGGGGTACGAGCACCAGAAATGGAGAATCAGGAGAACCTTTCGCAACCTGGCAGTCCGGGACAAGACCAGGAAAATGGCCCAGAAGCAACGGAGAGCTCAGACGAAAACCTAGCCCCAACTGCCCCTGGTCTACGCCGCAGCGATCGACGCAATGCTGGCTTCCATTCCAACCCTCACCGGCTGCCATACCGACAACCAGTATGTCACCAGCACAGTGGGGGAGAATAAGTGGCTGTTAGTCTCAGTACCCAGTGGTCAGGTTACTCCGTTGGTACATCGTCGGGGCGACGATGCAATTTGGGGGGGCGAATGTAGTCAGTGGGACTTGGAACCGGTGCGTTTTAGTGGCACCGCCCCTTTAAGAGCAGTATATGAGTCAGCTGGCCAGGCAGAGTGTCAGACTGAGTTTGCCCAGGTTCCCCGTTTCACGGCGGGTCGGTTGTTTGTGCTCATAGCGTCGAGACGTGCGCCAGCTAGAGCCCTGTTAGAGTGTGTGTGTGTGCGTTCACACACGGGTCTAGAGGCGGTGCTAGGACCGAGCGGACCGTTAACACTGACAACCTGGGCATTCCCTCACATGTTAACAGGCTTGTGCCTGTGTACTGTTGACTGCTGTTCTTTTAACCTTTTTTGTTTTTATGCTTTATGTTGCTACCTTTTATTATTATTTGAGCACTGGTTAGTGAGATCCAGTGCTACAGCCCCTGCGGCTTTAAACTTAAACAAACTGTCCAACCACAGGTTTAATTCGGCTACGGCCTGAGACGGATACTTGGCTAATAGTTATACTGCAGATTGGCACTTAATTGATTGCTGTCTCCTTTGTGGTGTTCATGGCTTTTGGCCTTTTTGAGTGTACATTTGCAGTGATCTTTAATGCCAAATTACACATGGCTCTTAGTGTTTATATCTTGCTGATTTGCAGTGTTTAACTTGTGTGTGTGCAGACTTCAATGGGTAGGCCTACCTTTCAGTGCAACTATTTGGCCAAGCTTTTGTCTCTTTAGTAGCCCTATGCACTTTACTGGTTGACATTGTGGAAATAGTTTTTAATCATTCAATATATGACCAATACATTGTACGTCCTCTTATGTGAATAAATACATTTTTGCATTCCAAACCGACCAATTCTTTGTTCACTTAAACTGAACACTTACCTTTTGGGGAAGTTGACTGGATATAATAACCTGTACCTCGGGTCTCCCACCCTGTAATTGGGAGTGGCGTAGTCACACTGTGTATAAAGGAGTACTTGGTGACTCCATCTGGTTACATCATGACAAACAGTAGTTTAGAATTTTGCTATTTATTTTGGGAGTTACGGATCACATAAGTAATACACTGTGTAGTAGTATTACTTTCACTTGTTGCAACAAAGTAATATATGTAACACAAAAGTAGTTCAACACATTACTTGCCACATAATGTAATATTGCAATGTACTGCATTACTTTGAATTGAAAGTAATATGTGCTATACGATGTTATAATAACAGTAATGCTTGTTTTACCAATAGTAAACACTGACCCTTCTATAGCCACTGAGATTCAGAGACAACCCCATCTGTTGACATTAAAAAGAGACACACATTGGTTGAACTATCAGGCGCCTCTCCTGTGGAACCATCTTCGAGGTTTGGTCCAGGAGGCACACACCCTTAGTTTAAGAGCAGGCTTAAAACTTAATAGTCTCTAATGTCGTCATAGCCAGTGCAGTGCACGTTTGATTACCTTATTACAAATGACATGACCTGCCTGGTGAAACATGTTCAACAACTCTTATTAACGTGTGGTGTGGTGAAATGAGTAAGTATGTACATTTTATTTGTATATAACACTTCTCTCAAAGAGAGAACTCACAAAGTGCTTTACATACAACAGAAATAAAAACACAGCATGAAACATTCAAATGATTAAAAACAACAAAAACACACATACAATTCTAAGACTTTCCACAAGTGGTTCTTAAACATGTCCACAGAGGCTGCAGCTCTCAAGGCATGTGGAATGGGCATTCCCTACGTTTTTGTTTTTGACCTTTTTTCGTCCCGCGGGGGAACTTCAGTTTTCAGCCTCACCCAGCTGAGTGCTGCCCACAGAGGAGCGCGGAGGGGGGAGCAGTTAGAGGTTAAGGGCGGCTTCACACTGGATCCGTTTTCATTCGAATTGTTTCCAAGAACGAATTCACATGCATTCACATTGGCCAAGATCCTAGCGCACCAGAGAACACTTGCATATATACCCCCGATCCTATAGGTGGCGGCATGCACTAGTGTTTCTTCTGTGGACACAGACGTCATCAACTATGCGACAATGTTTGTGCTGGTCGCGCATAAATATAGGGTTGCGGCTGGGGGGTGAGTCAACCAGGAGTCAACGCACTGAGCACTCAGCGCTGTGTTGTAGACGGACAATGGATGTACGCTTATGAGAAACAACACAAATAAAACCTGGTGAAACACTTGTGTGCATTAGCGCAAGATGAGGATACAGGAAACATTCAGTCTAAATGTCCAGTTTGCTAACCTTCACAACTACTACTACTTTTGTATTTGAAACTTTAAATTTCTCTAAATATTATAAACTTTCACGACAGCTTAAGTACAAAAATATATCATTTATGAAAAGGCAAAGTATAGTAGCCTATACAGTGAAGTCGGACTGAATGACTGAAACCTTGTATTGTGAATTGTACTTCCATGTACTGTTTCTCATGTCTCATGTCTAAATAAAGTACATCAATCCAACGTCTTTTCTTTTTTTACTTTCTTGGTGTGGGGATTATCTGGCACATATGTATCTATTATGAAAGAGAAATTGCATCATGAGTGAAACGGCTATAGTCCTTGGGAAACCATAAACCTACGTAGGCCTACATCTAAATGAGTTACCATATTTATCATCATCCCGCGGGTTCATTTGGTCATTTAATGATAAAATTAACCCGCGGGATGATGCAGTACTAAATCTTTCATCATCCTGAGGTTTCATTTTATAATTTAATGATGAAATTAACCCGCGGGATGCGGCGGGAGTAAATGTTAAATGAACCCGCGGGACAGAATGGGATTTAATTTTTTCTTGCGGGAGGGAGCGGCGGTCAGTAATTAACTGCGGGATCCGGCCATGGTTGAACCCCTGTGGATTGATCTGCGACGTGTTTTTGTTGACTGTTTTGGTCGAGTTTATATACCGTCACCTATTACAAATAGCGGGCCACTTCCGTCTAACGGTACGCTTGCTTTCACATTGCAGCGTACCGTACCCAAATACGCATGATCCGGATCCGAGACTGTCTCCGGAGGTGGTTTCGGGAACGGAACGGTAATCCGTTTCGGGGGACGATACGCAACATTCACACTAGCGCGACACCTGCCAAGCGGTCTGGAGTGCGCACCCGGGACCATAGTGTGAAAGCGCTCTAAGTGTCTTGCTCTTAAGCCCTGTTAAAAAAAATGAAAATAGAAGATCTACAAGCTCACAATGCATCACAGTGAGCTTGTAGAGCTGCTATCTTCGCTATTATTTGTATTTTATTTACATCTCTGAAAAAAAAAAAAAATTCTTGGAAAGTGTCTACATTTAAATACAGCATGCTTTGATATTAAAAAGAAAATGTACTTTTTAATACTTTTATTTGCAGTTGAGTAATGTTTCACCAGGAGTATCTATACTTTGACTCAAGTACTGGGTTGAGTACTTTGGTCCACCACTGCTGCCAGTAGAGCCTCATTTCGAAGCATATAGTGATGTCCAGGACCCTTCACTGACCTGCTACAACAATATTATGTGCCCAGCAGGAGCCTAAGGTCAGCTGTACAGGGTCTATTGGTCATTCCTCGTAGCAGGTTGGGTGGCCATAGTTTAATTGGTTAGAGAGCCCAGCCCGCCTGGGAAGCCTAAGGTTCGAATTGTCCCTGAGCAGACACCTAACCCTTAACTGCTACCCCCTCCGCGTTCCCCCGCGGGATGAAGAAAGAAAAGGTATGGAATGCGCTTCCACAGGTCTTGAGAGCTGGGACGAAAATAGGTCAGCCTCTTCGGAATTGTTTAAGAACCACTTACAAACATTACTGTTTAAACAAGCCTTTGTGGAATGTTTTAGATTTTTTGTTGTTTTGTGTTTTTGTTGTTTTTAAGCTGGGTTAGGCAGAAAACTGAAGTTCCCCGGCGGGACGAAAAAAGATAAAAAATAAAAAGGAATGGAATGCCGTTCCACAGGTCTTGAGAGCTGCAGCCTCTGTGGACATTTTTAAGAACCACTTCTGGAATGTCTTAGATGTTTGTGTGTGCGTGTTTGTTGTTTTTAATCATTTGAATGTTTCATGCTGTGTTTCTATTTCTGTTGTATGTAAAGCACTTTGTGAGTTCTCTCTGTGAAGTGAAGTGAAGTGTTATATACTGTACAAATACAATACATACTTACTTACTTCACCACACCACACGTTCATAAGAGTTGTTGAACATGTTTCACCAGGCAAGGCATGTCATATGTTAATGAGGTAATCAAACGTGGCACAGCACTGGCTATGACAACATTAGAGTCTATGGATGATGATGGTGCTGTTGTTCCCCAAATGGAGGGAACGTTTTAAGCCTAGCCCGCTCTTCAACTCAGGGTGTCTGCCTCCTGGACCAAACCTCGAAAATGGTTCCACAGGAGAGAAGCCTGATAGTTGAAAGTTCTCTCTAAAGTTCTCTCTAGGTCGTTATTCTATGAGTGTCACGGTCCGCGCCTCGGGCCGTGGACTTGACTTTATTAGTTAGACCTTGAATGCCCTTATATGGTCATGGACACTTTGGGCCGGTTAGGCCGACTTATTATTTATACCTTGAAGATGCCCTTATATGGTTATGGACACTTTAGGCTGGTTAGGCCTAAAGTGCATTTTGTATGTTCTGCATACTGCGTGTTCCATTTGTATAATTGTATCAGTCATTCTGTTGCTGCCTTTTGCTCTGTTGTTCTGTACCTTCACTTTGTAGTATTGGTTCCTGTCTGCCTTGTTATCGCTTCCTGTCTTGTCTCACCAGTACAGTATGTATTAGTTATGTTCTCCACCTGTGTCCTGTTGTGCCCCAGCCAATCCCTGTGCTGATTTGTCTAGTGTTCACCTGTGTCCAGTTAACCCTGTGTCTATATATATTCCCCTGTTTGTTCAGTTCCTTGTCAGGTCGTCGTTTATTGTCATGTGAGTTAGTTTGTGTGTTGGCTACAAGCCTTTCTGTATTGGAGCCGTTTGATATTAGTGAATGTCAGTGCTGTACTTAGGCTGAAAGCCATCCGTATATTCTGTTCCTGTTTTGCCTTCCCCATTCTATGGGTTGCTTAAGTTTGGTTAATAAACCTCCTCAACTTTGATTCCTGCCTCGTGTCGTACTGCATTTGGGTCCTCTGAACTCGCACCCTGACAATGAGCCACAAAGTAAGCCTTCATAGCCTACTGGAAATGCAGGGACGCACACACGTGTGTACTCACACTTGAACTCACACGCACGCACGCACGCACGCACGCACGCACGCACGCAGAGTCAAGATATGCTTAATGCTGTGACATTGTAATGTGATTCAAATGTTTATTGTTTTTCATTATGTATGTATTTTATATGATGTTATCAGGGCGTCCTTGAAAAAGAGAGCTTGCTCTCAATGGACTTCCCTGCATAAATAAAGGAAAAAGAGAAGAAAAAGTTGGTGAGAACTATTTAGTAAAAACAGAGAAAATATGATATGAACATTTTCAGCTCAGTTTATTTGGTGCTGTTTTTGTCCTGTAGCCTAATAGAGTCGAGATGTGCTTGAATCTTAATAATAATCACTTCATTCCTTGTGTCAAAATTGTATGGGATTTATTTTATCTTATTTGTCTCGCCAAAATGCATTATTCTGAAACTGTGTTTGTAACAAATTTGAAACTCTGAAAATGTGTTGGCGAAACACTGTAAAATGTGTTTGCAGAGATTTGAAAAACACTTTTGTCCTATCAAAACTTTTTCCAAAGATTAAAAAAAAAAAATCAGAGATTCAAAACTTTTTTTCAAAGATTAAATATTAAATATTTTCCAATGATTCAAAACGAGTTTTCAATCTTGCAAATCATTTTTCAAGCTTTTGAAATCTTTCTTTAAAGTTAGGAGTATTGGCAGAAAACGGATTCCATACATACCTGCATTATTTTCATCCTTTGGATCCTTTCCAGAGAAGAATTTGATTTCCTCTTACCAGGTTATTATCTTGTTGCACTGTCAGATTAAAATTCCAAGTGTTTGTTGTTTGTTTGTTTGTGTGTGTGTGTGTGTGTTAGGGCTTTCACTAACTAGTCTTTTTTTTGCATTTGTTTTAATGCCATTACTATTATTATTATCCTCCTGCCTTTATTTTTTATCAAAAGGGCATTAAGAGCCCAATAATAGCCTATTATTGGACAATAACCACCTTTTGAGGATCCTTAGAGACGCTGCTGTGCCAGAAGTGCTTCCCTTAAAACGGCTTAAAAATTAAAGGCAGGAGGATAATAATAATAGTAATGGCATTAAAACGGCATTAAACAATTTGTTTTAATAGGTAAACATCGACTAGTTGACTAGTCCACTACCAATGGGTCAAATTAGTCGACCAGTAAAAATCTCTAGTCGTAAAAGCCTGTGTGTGTGTGTGTGGTGTGTGTGTGTGTGTGTGTATAAAACCTGATGGTGTAGGCTTTACATTCCCACAGTAAACCATGAGTCTCTCTTCAATACCAGTCGTGTTGCTGTTGCTCTGTGGGGCCCAGCATGGAGGAGCCTCACACTTTTATGGAACTGTCATGACCTTCGAGCCAAAGGACACGTACGCCGATGGAACTATGAAGGTAGGTACAGGGCAAGATTATTATAGTTAATTGAACCAATGAAATAACAAAAACTAGAATAAAAAACAAACAAAAAAATACATTTTAGGTAACTGAAATAAAAACGAGGCTTTATTAAGAGCAAACAAACTGAAACTGTTTTGTGTTGAAAAAATGAACTAGAACTAACATCATAAAAAACTTCCTTTGCTTTAGACTCAATTCATTTAGCTGTGCCAGTTTAAGCCCTGTTAAAGCCCTGTGCCACAAAGCTTCACTAATAGTGAAAATAGCCGATCTACAATTTCACAACGCGTCACATCGAGATGCATCGGGAGATTGTAGGGGTGATGTTTTCACTATTTTTCTGAACGTTTTGAATCTCGCCCCTGATTACCCCATATTACAATTTACAAAATAGACCTCTTATAAGACAACGTCAAAACGTTCACCAAATGAACCCCACCGCTCATAAGATGCAATGTTAAAGTGGTCACTGCGCTCATGTGTAAAAATGCATCTCATCAAACTTTCAGATGCTGTTTTTCTCCCAGTATGGAGGAAGAATACTTAGGATTTTTACTGTGATCTCTCACTCTTGAAATATATATTCCTTGGTTTCTGTTGTATGTAAACAAAATTAGCAATTGAAGTGGGACGTGCTGGCCACTGGGAAATGTGGGACAATTCCGGAAAGGCCTCTCCATTCCAGGCCATTGGCCGCGCAATTTATGGGCCTCTCTATCTGAGATTCCCAGGCTGAATTAGGGGCCCAGCTATCTCACAGACGTCATGTATGTAAACTAGGATATAAAACAATACAGGCTTACTAAGTTCTGCTATCTCTCCTTATGTGAGTCAACAGGAAGAGCAGGGCCAAGTGGTCTTCAAGGTTGGCAACAGTGACACAGTGGGTGTTTGGGAAAGTGCAGATAGAACACCTCGAATTGATTGACAAAGGGGCTTGTGTTTACCTCTAGAAGATGAGGCTTTTTTGGTTTTGTATTCAAAAGCCCTAAATGTTTGAAGCTTGCCCTCCTGGGGGGGAGTGTCAAGCCCGAATTCATGTAGCATATCTGTCTGAGCAGCCTATACAAATTGATTTAATCACTGGGTGACACAGTTAGTTTTAAAGATGGTATTAGTTTTGGGTAAAAACATATGCTGCAGTTAAAATGAACAAAGTCTGGATAACTATGGCCTGTGTAGTTTTAATATAATTAAGAGTCATGTGAGGTAAAAAGTATTCACTCTAAACTGTTTTCAGTGTCATTAAAAGCCTCATTGAGTTAACTATTGTTTACAGATGAATAAGGATGTGATTCTTGGTATCAATATAAAGTGTATAATGTGCAAAGTATTAATCTCATAACGAAACTTCATTGTGAAATATGGTTTGGTACTGAAATAGGGTGACCATATTCTGAATTCCCAAAAAGAGGACACCCAACGGCATGCGTTCCGTACGCGCGCGATATATATGTGTTCCGTGCTCGCGCGTTTTTTTTGCGGTTTTCCCCCGGTTTTGTAACTTTTGGGGGTTTTTTTGGTACCTTAATTCGGTTAATTCGGTTAATTCTGGGCCTCTTTGAGGTACTGAAAAATATTGCTTTATAAATAATAGATTTATTTATTTAAAGCATGTCTCCTCTGTTTGTTTCAGATAACAAAATAATCACAGCTTAAATTAATAATTCAGCTTTTTAACAAAATAAAATAACATCTCTCTCTCAACAAGTCTTATCTTAGAACAAGTGAGGTACCCCATTATTCAAATGACCTCTCATGTCTATAATGTAAAAATGTAAAAAATGCCTCAAAACCTGTTAATTATAAACAAAAGAAAATAGAGAAGTAGCCTGTTCTTCAATGTTATAGCTCATTCTTCAAAATAATGTCTCATATGGCTAATGTAAAAAATATAAATAATGCCTCAACATTTAAACAAAAAGAAAAGAGAGGTAGATAACAAAATAATCACTCTCATACAAATATGCTCTATAATATTTCATGTTAAGTTCTGTATGAACATTCAGCTTTTTAACTAAATAAAATAACCTCTCTCTCAAGTCTTAGACTTATCTTAGAACAAGTAAGGTACCCCATTATTATACATTATTATAGTCGGTCAATTTGGCAGAAGAAGTCTCGCCTTGCACAGCTTTCTTGTGCTTTGAATTGGCAATATGGGCTTGCCGGTCTGACGAAACCTTATTTGCCACGGAGACATATGTTCCTGCTTTGCAAACAGTACACTCTGCTTCACATTTGTCACGACCCAGACGAAAACACGGGTACATTTTGCGCATTTCATCTGTGAAGTTGCATTTGCGTTTCGGCATTTTCTCCGCCTCTGTCTGTGTAACTTTTCTCAGTCGGGGAGCAATGAATGACAGGCAGCGCTGAGCGCGGTGTGTGTGTGTGTGTGTGTGTGTGTGTGTGTGTGTGTGTGTGTGTGTGTGTGTGTGTGTGTGTGTGTGTGTGTGTGTGTGTGTGTGTGTGTGTGTGTGTGTGTGTGTGGTCACGTGTGCCTCCAGCCTATCAGCAGCTGTGTTGCCAAGTCTCATGAGAGAAATAAGGAAACATTCCTCCAAAACAAGCCAGAAAAAGAAGCAAATTTTTGTTTTTGAAGTTGCGGTAAATATTCGGACATGGCAACACTAACAATGTGAACAACTCGTTCGCAATTTACAAAACCGGGGTTACGGAAGTACCATAGTTAGCGCTTTCATTGTAAAAAAAAAATAATAATCCCAGAACACCGGACATTTGATGATTTGAAGGATTTTATAAACCCCCCCCCGGACAGGCCGGACAGCACCCCAAAAGAGGACATGTCCGGGTAAAAGAGGACGTATGGTCACCCTAACTGAAAGCAGATATTATTGTCAGAGTTATTTCCATGCAAATGTGTATTCACCTGTTTCCTAGGCTGTGTGTCAGATGACCAATGATATCCAATGAGATCGACAGGAAGTGGAAAACACACAGCCTTGGTGAATAGCAGGACCCGCTGTCCGCTCGGGCCACAACGGATCAGCTCATGATTGGCTGAAATGAGGACTGGGAGGAGCTTTTGAAACTAGGAGCGCTTTTTGAGTCTAGGGTCTATATATATGCTGTTTGATTGTGAATGTTTTGCGCTGCTGATCAGACCTAAATGGTAGTAGTTAGCCAGTCGGGCGGAAATAAAATATGCTCTGCTACAAAACCTTGACTGGATCCTTTCTCCTTAAACCTCCTCTAGGAAAGCTTGTGTTCCAGCCCTTTCACTATGGAAAATATACTATACAATTCAAAGCAGTTGTCCCCCATACCCCTCCTCCAGTGGCTGTCATTAGAACGGAGGGAGCGCTCAATGATCAGCATTGATCAGAGAACGCGCCGAGAATAGCAGACCTCCAAGCTCACAATGGTCGCATCGACGCGGCTGTGAGTTTGTATGTCAGCTATTCTCAGCGCGCAATACCGTTGCGCGATGAAGTATATGTCTCCCTAGGGCGCGCCTCACTAGCCAACACACAAGAGGAGGTTCAATAAACTGAAACCAGCACTCCCCAAAACAACAAGTTTTGGGATATGTTGGGAATTGATTACATGAAACAGTCACCTGTGCATCCAGTCTCAATGTTAGTAAACAAATAATTGGTCTATAAAATGAATACTAAAATAAATGAAACAAAACTGCAGTAGTTTGTAAGAGATGACCAGGAGGAACAAACACCTTTTAAATCTCTGTCTAGTGACCATTCATAAACAAAACGTATCACTAGAAAGGGAAAACTTCCCCACAGTGCGCCGCGTTCGCAATATCCAGGTATTAATTTAACCATCTAACCATTTAACCATAATTTAACCACACACACACACACACACACACACACACACACACACACACACACACACACACACACAGGGGGCAAAGGAGGGTGGTGAGCCAATCCGAGCACAGCAGAATCTGTGTATATAAAACATATAAGCATAAACAAACTTTTTTGTTAGTTTATGCTTATTTATTGAAATGACAAAAATCGCTATTGTCTTTTTGTGCTCTGGGTCTCACAAAGGTGTCCCGTTCCCATAGGGAGTGTGCATTTGAAAACAAAGAGGCTGTTTAATATTAATTAACATTGAACAACTACTTGACATATTTATCGTCTAAAATTAACAGTTTGTTTAGAAACAAGCTGTGACAGTCCATCAAAGCGTTTCTCTCTCTATTTCTCCCCTTTGTCGGTCTGTCCCCAGCCAGCACACACTGGCTTGGGACTCTGAGGAGCATTTTCTTGTCAAGGACCCCCAACATTTGCAAGCGACTTTCGCGCGAGCTACATTCGTGTAAATTACTTTTATAGAGCCAAAATAAAATCGCTACTGAACCGATTTTATTTTGGCTTTAAATGTTTATGCATCGGCCTTCAGCCTTTTCTACAGTGGTGGAAAAAGTACTTTAACTTCAGTAAAAGTATCAATACTGCAAAGTAGAAATACAAGTAAAAGTCCGGTAATCAAAATTTACTTGAGTAAAAGTACAAAAGTATTGGCATCAAAATATATTTAAAGTACCAAAAGTAAAAGTGCTCGTTATGCTGAATGTCCTGTTTCACAAGGTATCATAATATGATACCTTGTGAAACAGGACATTCGGTATAACGAGTACATTTTATACATAATACTGTATGTATTTTATACATAAGATGTATAAAATGTATTGAAATCTTTTGAAATTAGCAGATCTACAAGCTCACAACTTGTCGCGATGAGAGCAGCTATTTTCAAATAGGGCGGAAGTGGTTAATGTATGTTTTATAATAATAATTTAAATCTACAAAGTAACTAGTAACTAAAATATTCAAATAATTGTGTAGTAAAAAGTACAATATTTGCATCTGAGATGTAGTGGAGTAGAAGTAAAAGTATTGAAAATTGGAAATACTGAAAATAACAACTATTCTAAGTAGGAGTAAAAGTATTGAAAATTGGAAATACTGAAAATAACAACTATAATAACCTTGGAACATGATGTCTGTTTCAAAATACATTGATTAACATAAATGTAATTTGCAATTCCCCAAACTAAATACATATTCTGTAATTAATCTAATTGTAATGTAATCTCTCACTCTTGTACCAATTCTATGATTTGTGGTTCATGTTTTATTTTCTAATTTGCTTATCTTCAGTTTTTAACTTATTCTCATTGACTGAATTATGACTTTATTGTAATTAACGGTTTATTTTATTTTAGTTTTTTATAATAATAATACAAATTAAAATTATTATTATTACTTATTATTATTATTATTATCATTGCCCCCCTCCCCCCCCCCCTCTTCTTCCTCCCCCTCTTCTTTCTATGGAAATAACGTTGCGATGGGAACGATGTACAAAAACGAATTTCACCCACTTTTTTACCTTGTAAACCTGTGATGTGACAATAAACCTGATTCTGATTCTGATTCTGATCCACCTACTGTAAACAGAGACAGGATCAAAGTCATGTAATGTATAACTTTTATATCATTATCTCATAATTACAGGTGGTTCTGCGCTATAAGACAGCCTTCACATCATGCGATTCAGACACATGGGAGTGTCAACATGGGGATTGTGGCATTGAGACCCTACTGGAGGTGAACACAGTGCAGCAGACCACCACAGAGTGGTGTCAACGAGAAGGAATCATGACTCGACTGGTTCCCAGCAACGATGTCTTTCGGATGCTGTGAGTGAAGAGAGATTTACTATGACACAACACAAACAAAGAGACTTTAAATACCATTTTCATGTTTTACACAGTAGGTCATTTAATTGGTATTTAAATCTCTAGCCTGCCATGACTCAGCTAAATGAGAGGAGCTGGTCAAGTGGTTATAATTGAAAGATCACTGGTTCAATCCCTGAAACTGACAGTTTGTCCATTGATGTGTCATGTGGCAACTAGCAGGACATTTATGTGTTGACTGCTTAGCTGTCATATATGTAGGGCTGAAACTGATGATTTTCTAAAGATTTATTCAATCGATTACTTTTTTTTATAATTGAAGAGTTGAGACGAAGAACCATTTAAGTCCATGTTTTAAACATTATGAAAATAGATATTATTTTTGGGACTTATCGGGACTGTAATCCACAAACTAGTAGTTTTTTTCGTGCCTTCCTGTCTGTCGGTCTACAAGCTCACAACGCTTCACAATGTGATGGGTTGTTACATTGCAGATTGGATATTTTTGCTTTGCGGTTTGATGGGTTGTGTACTTGTGTTACCTTGTAGATCAGCTATTTTTGCCATCTTTGAAAGTTTTCTGCCCCATGTCTCTTCAAACTTAATGGAGGGACATACCGTTTATAATAGTAATGATTACTAATGAACACTTTTTTAAATCAATGTAGGATTACTGTATTTTAAGTCTGAAATATCCTTTCAGGGTCCTTTCATAGCGGCATGTTTTTACACCAACATGAGCAAAGCTAGCAAATTAGTAATCAGTCTAGGCCGGTCAGGAATTTCGTCATTTTAGGGTCAAGGCTACTTGGCCTTTGGTGTTGTAAAATTATTTTACGGAACAAAGGCCAAATGCCAGGGCAGGAAGGCCATCAAATTAAACAATGATTTTTAAGTCCACGGAAATGATTAATTCAACTTCAAGGTTATTAATTTAATTTTAATATAATACAAGAATAGTATAACTATCAGTGAAATATAACTGTGAGATGTTAACACCTATCCCAGCATGCATTGCTGAAAGGTGGGGGTCTGAGGGGGGCCATCTGCTGTCCCCAGTAGCGGTCTTAACTGTAGGCAAGGTTAGGCGACCGCCTGGGCCCCACAAGTCAGGAGGCCTCATGAGATTTACCCAAATTATTATTTTTTAAATATAAATAAACAGTTTTTCATTCCTTTTGAGGCCCCTCAAAAATCCCATGTGAAAATACCACAACAAGACCGCTTATTTTATTTTATAAGCTTCACTTCATTTCACTCTGAGCCCCCCCCTCAGTTCACACTACAATGGTCTATTCCATATGCCAGCCAATTGCAAGCCGAGCTGCCCAGAAAGTAACGTTACATTCAGTGTTGCCAGATTGAAAGAGAAGATAAGCAACCAGGTCTAGGAAAAACAAGCCCAAAAGAAGCGGCCACATGAGCACTTTAAACCTGGCCAGTGTACTTGAGTAAAAAATGTGAGTACTTTTTCCAACACTGAACCTGGGCTATTTTTTTTTTTAAACGTCAACCTATTAATATTTACAAGCAACTTAGCAGAAAATACCTTTAAAAAAATTTGCTTATAATAAATGGACATGGCAACACTAGGTCACATGGTCACATTCTAGGAAGCAAATAACCGCATTCACTCACTGACAGTCAGTCACTCAGTGAGTTGGAGAGTGGACCACAGAGAGAGAGACACAGAAAGTGAGAGATTTACTGGCCGATTGTGGAAAATTATGAAAAAACGCTTTGATAGTGGTGCACAAAAACGGAGGAAGAAGGAGGAAAATAAGAAGTTCATAAATAAACTCCCGAAATTAACTTCATTTAATTTTTTCACCTCCCCTGGGCCCTCCTCCCCCACACCTGTTGTTAAAGCAGCAACAACAACAACCAGCTTAAGTGCTGCTGCTAGTGCCACAAACGTTGGTGTTTGTAGCAGCAGTGCCAACATTAACTTAGTGTCAACTAGTGCAGATGCTAGTAGTAGTACCTTTGATGAAACTGAAATTAGAGCCTATGTCAGCAAGCACATCCAAAATGAGCTTATATGCCTTTTATCAAAGTGCACACTTGATGCCATTGTGGAGAGAGTTAAAGGGATATCTTACTTAAAAAAAAACTTTTGGTCATTTTATCGTCTACTCAGGCTTTTGTGAGCCCCCCAGACCGTTTTTAAGTTGCTTGATTCAGTATTTAGATATTTGATATTCATTTTATAATGTTAAAAACACCCGTCCTTGGTTCTGGTGACTCACCCTGCCCTCCTAATACGCGAGGGGGCCGTGTTTTTTCGAGAAAAAAAATCATTTATTTTTTATATTTTTTTGGAAAAAAAAAAGAAATACATTAACAAAATAAAATCAAATAAATGAAAAAAGTAATCGAAAAAACACGCCCCCCCCCCCCCCTCAAATCGGGGGGGGGGGCTTTGAAACTTGATAGCTTGGAGTTCAGCTCCCAGGGAGCTCACATAAGTGACTTAGTTGCTACTGGCATAATACGGTAATACCTTACATGAAAAATGTTGCTACAGTAACCTTGGTTATTAGTTTTTATTCATTAATTTTTAAACAGGACAGTCATGTTAAAAACATAAACAGTGGTGGAAAAAGTACTCCATACTGCAATGTAAAAGTACTCTACAAGTAAAAGTCCTAAATTCAACTGACTTGAGTAAAAGTACAAGAGTATTGGTATCAAAATGTACTTAAAGTACCAAAAGTAAAAGTACTAATGTTTGAAAATATTTACACCACGACCACTGAACATCAAGTATGATCCACCAGACTAAAATCTTGACTGTGCAAATAAAATAAAAAACTTTGTGCCAAAAATCTAAAGTGCTCAAACATGCACCTGATCACCTGCAAATTGGCCTATTTGGAAGATCTATTTTTATCTGCACTAGTACATAGTCACTATAAGTACTAGTGCATTCCTGCATAACCAGTCAAGAATACAGTTGACACTAAAGTTATTATTATTATTTAGCCTTTATAAAAGCTCACAACTTGTCTTCTAATTTCACTGTTTGAAACAGGGCTTGAGTTGTTAATGCATAAATGCAAATTTGCCCTTTTCACTACTGGCTTACATGAACAAAATACCCAAATGGGTCCATTTGGTTTCATTAATGTCTTTTCTAAATAAAGTATTCTATAAAAAATCTAAAATAGCAGATCTACAAGCTCACAAGGCGGCGACGCGTTGTGAGCTTGTAGATCTGCTATTTTCATGAAACATGTTTTGTGTTACGCTGATTCTAGCGTCAGTTTTGCGTCAGATGCTAAAATCATCATCAATCTTGGAATGGTTTGCATCATTTTAATCACAAGGCCTGTACCTTTAAAATGGTATATAGATTGACTATGTAGGTGACACACAAGCTAGTGTAAATGTGTTTGTTTGCAAAAAAAACGCTTGTTTCGCCGCTTGTTTTGCATTCCTCAACACACACGTACTAGTGTTGCCATGTATACTAATTATAAGCGACCTCGTTTTCTGTAAAGTTGCTTGTTAATATTGGTAGTTGCTTTTTATTTGTTATTATTTTGTTGTGAGCTTGTAGATCGGCTATTTCCAAATCGTCAAATAGCCGATGCATATAGGTTTAAAGTGCTCATGTAGCCTAATAGTCACTTAAATCTTTGGGCTTGTTTTCATTGACCTGGTTGCTTATTTCTCTCTCAAAAATCTGGCAACCGTGTCATTGTTTAGACCAACGAAGAAGAAAATGCGGAAGCGATCCTCCTTTCCAAGACCAGTCAAAAATACAGTATTATGTTGCGAGGGTTAGGGTTAGGGTTAATCATTATTACAGCACCATAACATGGTTAATACATTTTATTTTGGGATGTACAATACATGAAAATTACGGGAGTAATAACGTGACTTGCGTCGATAACTAATGGAGAGCGGACATTACCGCGTTTGGCTAAAAACAGTGTCTTAGTAACGTCATACAAGCTAACTATTAGCCAAATTTGGCTAATGTTAGGAGGACCTCAATGTTATTTTCGATTCCACTTCACATTAACTCATTTATATCATATTTACAAGCCGAGTTAAGCTCTGACATTTAAGAGATATGTAGCCTGATATTACCAGATTGCTATAGTTAGTCCATGAGCCAGAGCCCCAAAATTGAGCAATGATTATCGAAAGAGTGGGCAAAACCAAACCTATATTAAATTGTTCATAGGGTCAATACAAGTAAATAAATATATGATAACCTTTCCACAGGAGCAGCTTTTTCATGGTTATCACACATTGTTATTTTCCCCATACATACATGACAGGTGAAAAAATTACAACATTTAAAAAAGAGTTATCATAATGAAACTTCCTGAGTTGATTACTTACATGAAGACAATGATTTATTGTATTACAAGTTTTCTGAAATTGTATATTTAGATATGCAAATTAGGCATTAGGAAAATATGCCTACATTTGCATAACTTTCCAGAATCAACATTGGAACATTGGACAAAGCCAGAATCAACATTCTTATTTAATTTTGTTAAGATGTTGGAGTCAAAGGTTTTTAACGAGGGAATATTCAATATCTGGCTCAATTTTGGGGCTCTGGCTCATGGACTAAATGCCTAATTTGCATATTTAAATATACAATTTCAGAAAACTTGTAATACGATAAATCATTGTCTTCATGTAAGTAATCAACTCAGGAAGTTTCATTATGATAACTCTTTTTTAAATTTTTTCATTTTTTCACCTGTCATGTACGTATGGGGAAAATAACAAAATGTGTGATAACCATGAAAAAGCTGCTCCTGTGTAGAGGTTATCATATATTTATTTACTCGTATTGACCCTATGAACAATTTAATATAGGTATGGTTTTGCCCACTCTTTCGATAATGAAATCTTGTCTGGCTCATGGACTAAGTGGGTTTAGAATATTTTAGACGATTTTTTTTTTCATTTGCTCATTTCAGCTCTGCTGGAAAATGAGCCAGCCCGAGAAGACTGTCCTCGGGATACGGCGGGACACATATATAGCTTATATATATGGTCCTGCATCAGTATCAGTCAGTTTTTGCAGAATCCATTCCAATAGGCTACTATGATTGGCTCTGAATTTCATGGGCCTGGCTAGGTCAACCTGGCCTGGTGGGGATCTGCCCTGCTGTGCACATTTCCTAAATCTAATACACTTATATTCATACCATTAGCTCAAATACATATTACGAAAATAACACATTCTCAGTCACATAAGCACGCACGCACGTGCACGCGCACTACGTGTCAACGTGTGCTTTCTGTGTGGTAACACAATGAAACAAACTACCTGGCAGCAGCCATCATTCAACTCAACAAAACAATAAAACTACTTGTCTAAACTTAGGTAGACTCAAAACAGCTTAATTTGTTTGTAGTTATTCATTCCGCTGTATTTCAAGCTGAAATATAGGCTACTGGTTATATGTGCAACGTTTCACTTGATGTTGTCCAATAAGCAAGGGATAATGATGTATGGGGAGGTGGTCATTATTGAAATTTAAAGCCCGAACAGGGTGATTATCCCCCGACGCAGAGCATTTCATTAATGACCACCTCCCCATACATTATCTTGCTTATTACACGGCTACTTAATAAAAAAATATATAAATTGACCCTAAAGTAACAACAAAACAAAGTATTTCCTTGCTTACGGCAGTAATAGTATCCCATAAGTATTGGGCTGGCCAGAGAAGTTTGTCTCGGAAAACAAATGACAGTAGTCCATAAGGTAACCGGAATACTCGCCCCAAAACACACTCACCCCCATTCTATTGTGCGCGGCACTCTCTCCTAAACCTAGAGCTTCCTTGAATATTACTTTAAAAATATATTCAATACATATTTTAAATGATCAAACCATTTGATTGATTGATTGATTGATTGAATGATTGATGTACTTTATTTAGTAAGAAATGAGAACAACAGTACATGGAAGTACAAATTCACAATACAAGGTCTACTAAACTGGAAGGCTCATAAAGCACTAGGCTTGTTTAAAATGAGATCACCACGCACACAAATCATGATGACATCTACAGTAGGAGACAGACAGATATACACACTACTATACAGAACGCCATACAGTCAGCTTACAGGTTACTGGTTTGAAAAGTAAAACATATGGAGGGGGGGGGGGCATGAGAACGAGTTCATTCCCTTTGTTGAGCCAAATCTGGGTTGAACATGATCCGTGGAGCTGCCTCTGGTGTTATGATTGTGGACTTCATTTACGTTTTGGAAGTATTTTGGCAAATACAGGGGGATCCCAATGTTGTGGCGTATCTTGGAGACCAGGCCCATTGTAAGTTGCTGTCCTCAACCCTAAACCATCCAATCCTAGCAAAATGAACAGGGGTTAGATGGGTTTTGTGTTTGAGTCCAAGAAGTAGCCTTACTAGTTTGTTTTGGGATGTTGGAGCCTTGTTTTTAAGTCCTTGGTGGTGTTGTGATACCATGAGGAGCATGCATAACCGAAATGACCTTGTAGGGCCCC
This sequence comes from Gymnoscopelus braueri, assembly GCF_963280865.1. Lineage (NCBI taxonomy): Eukaryota > Metazoa > Chordata > Actinopteri > Myctophiformes > Myctophidae > Gymnoscopelus > Gymnoscopelus braueri. Next base: position 10,829,871 of record NC_137620.1, on the reverse strand, counting down.
TGCAAGAATCATCAAGGTATTCTTACTGAGGCAATCCTATACAAAAAGCGTGTTCTTTGGTTGAGTTTAGTTATTTTAACCACCGATGGATATGAATCATAGAAAACAGCAGTATTTTATCATTAGCCAAAAAGGTACAAAAAGGTGTAGTACTTAAAGGGATATTTCACTTTCAAAAAAACTTTGGGTCATTTTATCGTCTACTTAGGCTTTTGTGAGCCCCCCAGACCATTTTTAAGTTGCTTGATTCACTATTTAGATATTTGATATTCATTTTATCAGACACGCCCCCTTCCTATACAAACCCATTATAACTTCAAACTCCATTTTTAACATGTTAGATTCATCGAAAACACCCGTCCTTGGTTCTGGTGACTCACCCTGCCCTCTTAATACGTGAGGGGGCCGTGTTTTTTCGATTACTTTTTTCATTTATTTTATTAATTGTTTTTATCGTATTAACATTTTTTCATTTTCCAAAAAAAATATTAAAAATAAATGCAAAAAGTTATCGAAAAAACACGGCCCCCTCGCGTATTAGGAGGGCAGGGTGAGTCACCAGAACCAAGGACGGGTGTTTTCGATGAATGTCTGTCTTTCACAAATGAATGACTACTAGGGCAGGGCCTCTCAAAATAAACTAATGTGATAACAATATATAGTACATGTTATTGTTGGCTTAATTTTTGGTGTAGCACTTGCCCTTTAGTTTGCCTTGGACACAAAGTTTGTAAATCACTGATCTTATCTCTTACCTGTTCTAAACCTGAAAGAATGATGGCTTGCTGTTTCTCATATGGAACTGCATAAAACTCTGTGAACAGCTGCAGCTTTCTCTCCTCAGTCAACTTGCCACATTCCCTTGCACAGGTATCACCACACTCTTTGCCCTACTGCAAAACCCAAAGTTTGCTGTTATAACATTACATGGTAGTTTATGGTCCAAGTAACGTTAAATAATGTGACGACGCTGTGAGACGTTTAATCGTAGCCTACAATATATGCACTGTAGTGTACAATGAGTAATAGCAAACAGATATGCTTTGTCTGTCAACAAAGAAAACACTATTAACTGTGTGTAACTATTAAAACGTTACACACTGTAATGTATTATAATACGGTTATTCCACATACCTTTTTCTGTGAGCTTTTACCGTCTTTTTACACCCCTCTTCTGTTGGTGTATGGTTTGCCAGCATTCCTTAATATCTTGTATTCTTTTTTTCCCTACATGACTTCTTTTTACATCTGCTGCAGAAATGTACAAGGTCTGTGAGTCCATTTTAGATTGTGGAGATAATGTTTTTTCTGCGGTGCATTGAAAAAAGTGAAGACGCTATGCAAAGCTCCCATGTAAACAGACAACGTTGCTTCCGCATTCAACGTAGAGGTCACAGAAGAGCGCGATGACATTTTTTTTTTCTCCATGGACTTAAACGGTTCTTCGCCGCACGTACAATAATAATAATTCATAATTATTGAATAATGATATAAAAATAATATAACATTTTATATAATTGTTATATACTGTATATGCGTGCGTGCGTGCGTGGGTGCGTGCGTGCGTGCGTGTGCGTGCGTGCGTGCGTGTGTGTGTGTGTGTCGTGCAAAACTAGTGAAACTAGTAGATCTACAAGCTCATAACACGTTGTGATGCGACACGTTGTGAGCTTGTAGATCTGCTATTTTTCATAATTTGTTTAATTTAAAAAACACTTTTTGCCTGTAATCACATGCCCAAAATAGGGATAGGTTATTAATTGCACTCCTACATGTTTTACATTCACCTTTTCCCCCTATTTGTGTTTCACAATTGCTTCATCTGACACAGTGTGAGAAAAATGATGACAGAAATACACTGTGATAATATACTCTTATCTGTCACTTTCTTTAAATAATAATAATAATCTCATCTCCCACAGGTTACAAGGTGGTAACTGGTTAAGTAACATAAATAACATTGCGAACTGGGAGGCTCAAACGAGTGTGAACCTCAGGACCAGATCTGACACTGGGAAAGCCAACAGGTCTCCTCAGACCACCATCATACCTTCACTACGGTAACATAATACACTTCTCTTCTGTTCTTATACTCATTACTAACATTAACATAATACTAATATACCCTAAATATCATTATTGATTTAGTTATTTTTATTATATTTTACTTCTCAGTTTTAATCTCTCATTAAGCTGATCAGCAGAGTGACAGGAAGAGCAGTGGTTCCCAAACTGGGGGTCCCCAGATGATTAGCTTGAAGTCGTCTTTTAATGTGCAACATTGTTTTCTCACTCAACAGTAAATAAACCAACATACAGGCTAGGTGTATAAAGCAGGGTATCTGCACATTTCTTAAGTTACAATTTTTACGACTTTTTTTTTAACCAAATTGGTCAAATATTACATACGAAAAAGGCAAACATTGTGAAAATATTCGATTTACAAGTTCACAACACCTCACAGTGCGAGGTGTTGTGAGCTTGTACAGTAGTTCGGGTATTTTGACAATATTTATCTGTGGAACCGAGTCAAAACTAAATGTAATGACTACAATTCCAAGTGCGTGTCAGGGTGGGGGGTCCAGAGTTAACAAATTCGGTGCCAGATTTTTTTTAAAACAAGATTACGTTGAGTGCCAGAAATCTCACCGCTGCGCTGCGCTGTGCTGTTTAAAGCTCTAGACTCCACGACGAGCAATCCATGTAAACAATGGGTGCGTGCACGTGCACGATGGTCCTGGCTAACGCCTGGAATAATAACATCTCTCACGCGAGTCACAATGGCGGAGTGATCGCTGATTGAAAATTACTTGTTTTCCCCACCGTAAAAAGTTTCGGAGCTGCAGAGGTTTTCATCAAGGAGATGGAACGGAAGCGGATGGGGAGCCATGTTTTTTGGCACAGTGATCCATCTGTCCCTTCCTTCCCGATTCCACTAGGCCACTTAGATCAACGGATCAGGGGCTCCTCAAGGTTCTACACATCCGCCTGAGGTCAAAAGGTGACCGTGCTTTTTCGGCTGCTGCCCCAAAATTATGGAACAACCTACCACCATCTATCAGGGCTGCACCCTCGTTGGACATTTTTAAAACCAGATTAAAAACGCACCTGTTCTCCCAGGCCTTCTAAGTAGTACCCCCTGCCTTGGAGAAATTGTTGGTCACTTGTTTACGTGCTCCCAAATGTTTTGTTTCCTTGGCTATTTGCCTTTGTGACGTCATACATGATGTTTTAATGGGACATGACATCATACATGATGGTTTTAATAGGACATGACATCACACGTGATGCTTTTAATGGGACATGACATCATACATGATGGTTTTAATGGGACATGACATCACACGTGATGGTTTTAATGGAACATGATGTCATACATGATGGTTTTAATGGGACATAGGGACATTTAATGGTTCAGAGGTGTAAGTCCTACATTCAAATAAAACTAATTATCACTAACTCAATGTTTACTATTCTAGATAACTAAAAAGCACTGTAAATTCTGTTTTAGGGTGAATATATCCTTTAACATTTATAATAAAATAGAATTGTATATTTATAATACTACTCGTACTAAGTACTTCTACTAATAAAGAAGTGGAAAAGAAACTAATTATATAATCTCATTTTGTCTCTTTCTGTTTTTCCTTCCGTCTCTCTTTGTCTCTCAGAGTTCCTTCTAACTGTGTGAGAAACTTCAACCTGTTAGCATTTGACCCAGATGGAGACCGAGTTGAATGTGGTCCTATAGCTATTCCTTCTTTACTCATCATGTCAACCGTGAGTTGAATGCTTTTATTTTGTAAATAAGAACATAGATCACATCATACTGATGCTAATACACATTTTATGCTAATTTAATTCTGATTAATTAATTAATATTGCATTTATTTTGTACCACTGTAATCATGATTACTGCTATGATTAGTCTGTATGTGTTTCTATAGCCACGTCTTCTTAGAAATGTGACCCATTGTTTCTCCTGGTTTGTTTTTTTATTCTTCCTGTCCTGTGTTCCTTCTCTCTTCTTTCAGAACTGCACTTTGTCATTTGCTGCCACCAACCCCAGGAATGAGGGTCCCTATGTTGTCCAATTGAAAATGTATGACTATCCCAACCAGAATATCGACCTCACAGAAGCTGGAGGATCTCAGATCATTAACCCTACCAGCGACTTTCTCGGCTATATACCTCTACAGTTTGTTGTCAAAGGTACACAGCAAAGCCCTAAGTTCATCTAAACATTGACCCTTGCAGGTGTATTTTCTTAGGGGTTCCTGCAACTCAACCAGTTAATGTGCTAATAAATTAAATAGATAATCTAATTAAATCAATAATAAAACGTGAAGCCATTAAAATGGTTATATTTCCCCCTTTGTGTTCAGTGGATGGAGCAGTACCCAGCTGTACAGAGGGACAGTATCTACCCAGGTTCCTGCCTCCCACCCCGGCTAACAGAGCACAGCTCTACACCCCTGTTGGTCACACACTGGAAATCACCATCAACACAGAGTGCACAGAGTGTGTTGCACACTCCATGTGAGTAAAAGACAGCAAGACTGAGGCCTGTAGTTTGAGGACAGTAAACTGCAGCACTCAGCCTATAACTACACAGCAGTGAGCACAGTGTTTTCAATTCCACTCTAATCTGTCTCTGTGGATGTGCATGTTGTTCCTGATGCGGGCAAGTCAGCAATATGCCACTGACAACGTGCAAGTTTGACTATAATGACAGCCATATATACTTCTTTCAGATCTCTTTGTACTGTAGCCTAGTATGCAGTAAAACAGGAATAGCTTGACGTGGGAATTATTTTAGTCATTAACTGTCACCCTAACCCTGGATCGGTTGCTGTAGCAATTTTTGCAGCAGCCAGTCTGCCGTAACCAGTGGGGTTTATATACTCAAGTAAATATTCAAGTATTCAAATGTACAAATCACAAAATTGCTGTATTAAATAATAAAAAAATCAGAGAAAATATATTATATAAATATGATATAAATATATATATATGAAAATAGCAGACATGTTGTGAGCTTGTAGATTTCCTATTTTTCCTAGAAATTAACTAATGTACTTCGATACTGTCCACCACTTGCCGTAACTCAGAATTCCTTCCAATGGACCGAAAGAAGACATTTGTGTTTTTGCCCTGGGGTGTCTTTTAATGTTCATGAAGTTCATTCATTCTTAATGTATATCATATGGCCATTTGGGTCAGGGTACTAACGTATAATTAATCTCAATATTAGAGAAAATAGAGAAAACAAGCCAATTTTTCGTTTTTCTATATTAAGACTTTTGAACCATGTTCTCTTCTTTGGTGGTATTGTAGGGTCTCTGAGCTGTTGTTCAGCGGACCCCACAACATGATCCTGACTGGATCAGCACAGGGACAGTTCATCCTGAGATGGACACCATCACAGTCAGAGGATGGAGAACATCACCCTGTCTGCTTTGTCGCTCAGGCCAACGGGTCAGCATCCATTTAAATGATCTGCCTGCCTGTCTGTCTGTCTGTCTGTCTGTCTGTCTGTCTGTCTGTCTGTCTGTCTGTCTGTCTGTCTGTCTGTCTGTCTGTCTGTCTGTCTCTCTGTCTGTCTGTCCATATAACCTTTTCTATCTTTACTATATTACTGTGTCAGAAAGTCAATAACTTCAGACAGTCTGTCTATCTGTCTGTCTGTCTGTCTGTCTGTCTGTCTGTCTGTCTGTCTGTCTGTCTGTCTGTCTGTCTGTCTGTCTGTCTGTCTGTCTGTCTGTCTGTCTGTCTGTCTGTCTGTCTGTCTGTCTGTCAGTCTGTCTGTCTGTCTGTCTGTCCATATAACCTTTTCTATCTTTACAATATTACTGTGTCAGAAAGTCAATAACGTCTTTATTTTATAATTGTTTATCTATGATTGCGATACAAAAACATTGTATTTATATTGTTTTATCTCAACTGCTGCAACCTCAAACATAATCCAATAAGTAACATTAAGGTAAAACAAAACTCCTGTTTATTAAACTTATTTGTTTTCTCAGTGCGGCCACATATCAGTCGGAGCTTCGCTGTGTCATTGTCAGTGTCTCAAATGGTGGGTGAAACACCTGTTTCCTACTGCACCACATTTCATGTTCCATCAGTGATGATGTGGTTTGAGGAGGTTCAAGTTAAATATGTCAACTTTATGTTCTCCACCTGCAGCACCTGCAACCTTTTATGGAACTATCATGACCTTTGAACCAAAGGACACGTACGCCAATGGAACTATGACGGTAGGTACAGGTAAAGATTATCATAGTTAATTAAACTAATGAAATGACAAAAACTAGAATAAAAAACAAACAATGAAAACATTTTAGGTAACTGAAATAAAAACGAGGTTTTATTAAGAGTAAACTAACTGAAACTGTATTGTGTTGAAAAAATAACTGAAACTAACTATAATCATAAAAAAACATCCTTAGTTTTAGACTCAAGTCATTTAGCTGTGCCAGCTTTAAGCACTGTTAAAGCCCTGTGCCACAAAGCTTCACTTATAGTGAAAATAGCCAATCTACCATCTCACAACGTGTCACATCGAGATGTGTTGGCAGATTGTAGATGTGATATTTTCACTATTTTTCTGAACGTTTTGAATCTCACCCCTGATTACCCCATATTACAATATGCAAAATAAACCTCTTATCAGACAATGTCACACTGATAAGAACCAGTATGCGCGAGCAGGCCGGCACCAAATGAACCCCACCGCTCATAAGATGCAATGTTAACACATTGGGTGCCAGCATTTTTTCATAACAACTTACGTTGGGTGCCAGCATTCTCCCCATTGACTGCGCTTTGCTGTTTAAAGCTCTAGACTCCACGAGGAGCAAATCCATGTAAAAAAAAACATCCATTCATGTTGCGCGATGACCCTGGCTACAGCCTGGAACGATAACATTTCACTCGCGAGTTACAATGGGGGGGGATCGCGCATCGCGCATGACCGGTTTTCCCCACCGGAAACAGATTCGGAGATATAGGTGTTTTAAAGAAGGAAATAGACAGGAAGTGGATGGCAGCCATGTTTTTGTTTTTCCGGTGATCTATCTGGCCTATCCTTCTCAAGATCACAATGGGTACTCCCAGAGCTGCTCTAGCCCCGCCCGTGTGGAGAAAAACGAAAAAAACAAAAAGACATATTTCACGGTCTGGACCGTGTTCGGCACCGGACCGCTACTCTGCGCAAACACGGTTCAGACCGTGTTTGGCACCCGATGTGTTAAAGTGGTCATTGCGCTCACGTGTAAAAATGCATCCCATCAAACTTTCAGATGCTGTTTTTCTCCCAGTATGTAGGTAGGAAGAATGATTAGGATTTTTACTGTGATCTCTCGCTCTTGAAATATATATTCCTTGGTTTGTGTAAACAATATTAGCAATTCAAAGCAGTTGTCCCCCAAACCCCACCTCCAGTGGCTGTCATTAGAACGGAGGGATCGCTCTATGATCAGCATTGATCACCAGAGCCTGCTTGGCTCACGCAGCTGGAGCCCGTCAAGCCTAATTTATGCTCCGTCCCGCTAAGGTGTCACGCGCAGAGAACGCGCCGAGAAAAGCAGATCTCCAAGCTCACAGCGGTCGCATCCGCGACGCGGATGTGACTTGTATGTCATTGATTGATTGATTGAAATTTTTATTAGGCAAAAGAATGTAAAACAACACAGTTACATTTATAATGCTTTTGTCTAAAAGGTCCGGCCAAAAAAGTCCTTGCGGACTTGTTTCCGTTGGGGTCAGCTATTCGCAGCGCACAATATCGTTGTGCGATGAAGTATATATGTATCGAGGCGCGCCTCACTAGCCAACACACAAGAGGAGGTTGAATGAACTGAAACCAGCGCTCCCCAAAACAACAGGTTTGGGGATCTGTTGGAAATAGATTACATGAGACAGTCACCTGTGCGTCCTGTCTCAATGTTGGTAAACAAATAATTGGTCTATCAAATGAATACTAAAATAAATAAAACCAAACTAAAACTAAAGGTTGATGCATACCTACTACACTTTTAGAGCCTAAATAAATTCGGTTCTTCTTGGTCCAAACTACAATATGATGTCATTCAGAGGTTCAGGTGTGCAGTAGCCGTCCTAATTTTGTCTGTTCGGTGCCGCCGAGATGTTGTCACATCCCGAACTGTACTGTTTCCTACACACTGCTTATAGACTAAAGCCCCAACCGCTGCGCTAACACACATGCACGCACACGTGAGAGCGCACACACACACACACACACACACACACACACACACACACACACACACACACACACACACACACACACACACACACACACACACACACACACACACACACACACACACTGGGGACAAAGGAGAGTGGAGAGCCAACCACTGCGGAATCTGTGCATATAAAACATATAGGCTACCCTATTGAATCACTAATTACACCAACATTGTTGGTGTAAATAGAAATTACTTTTATAGAGACAAAATAAAATCGGGTCGGGAACCCCTCCCGAACCGATTTTATTTTGGCTTAAAAAAAAATATTTGCATCGGCCTTAAGCCTTTTCTACAGTGGTGGAAAAATAACTACATTTTTTTATTGAAGTAAAAGTATCAATTCTGCAATGTAGAAATACAAGTAAAAGTCTCAAAATGTACTTGAGTAAAAGTACACAAATATTGGCAGGAAAATATACTTAAAGTGCCAAAAGTAAAAGTACTCATTATGCAGAATGTTTCACAAGGTATCATTTGTATAAAATGTATTAAAATCTTTTGAGAATAGCAGATCTACAAGCTCACAACGTGTTGCGTAGCAACACATTGTGAGCTTTTAGATCAGCAATTTCCAAATAGCCAAAGTTTAAAAAGGGCTGAAGTGGTTAATGTATGTTTTGTAATAATAATTTCAATCTACAAAGTAACTAGTAACTAAAGTATTCAAATAATTGTTGTGGTAAATAGTAAAAAGTTCAATATTTGCATCTGAAATGTAGTGGATTAGTAAAAGTATTGAAAATGGAAATACTCCAGTAAAGTAAAAGTACCTCAAAATTGTACTTAAGTACAGTACTTGAGTAAATGTAATTAGTTACTTTCCACCACTGCTTTTCTAAAAATAACAACTATTCTAAAAATCAAACCCTCTTTAAAAACAAAAAAGTGAAAACTATAATAACCTTGGAACAGGGTGTCTGTTACATTGATTAACATCAATGTAATTTGCAATTCCCCAAACTAAATCCATATTCTGTAATTAATCTAATTGTAATGTAATCTCACTCTTGTACCAATTCTATGATTTGTGGTTCATGTTTTATTATCTAATTTGCTTATTTTGAATTAACTTTTATTTCATTTTTCTATAATAATAATAAAAATTATAATCATCATCATCCTCATCATCATTACTCATTACACAGCTATTTGACACAAATTGTTCATTTTAAATTAATGTACAAGCTTCTGTGTCCGTATCCACCTACTGTAAACAGAGACAGGATCAAAGTCATGTGATGTATAATTTTTATGTCATTATCTCATAATTACAGGTGGTTCTGCGCTATAAGACAGCCTTCACATCATGCACAGATTCAGACACATGGGAGTGTTCTAGTGGGGACTGTGGCATTGAGACGTTACTGGAGGTAAACACGGTGCAGAGCACCACAGAGTGGTGTCAACGAGAAGGAATCATGACTCGACTGCTTCCCATCAACGATGACTTCTTTATGCTGTGAGTGAAGAGGGATTCACTATGACACAACAAAAACAATGACACTTTAAATACCATTTTCATGTTTTACACAGTAGGTCATTTAATTGATATTTAAATATCCAGCCTGCCATGACACAGCTAAATGAGAGGAGCTGGTCAAGTGTGTGTTGACTTCTAGCTGTCAAATATGTAGGGCTGAAACTGGTGATTTTCGAAACATTTATTCTATTGATTACCTTTTTATTTTATAATTGAAGAGTTGAGACGAAGAACCATTCAAGTCCATGTTTTAAACATTTTGAAAATAGATCTTTTTTTGATTTATCGGGACTGTAAACCACAAACTAATAGTTTTTAATCTGTTAAATGCTTAATGCACTCCCCCTCCTTTCTATTCCATTAATTTTCTTTGCGTAATTCATATATATATATATTGGGAAATAATAAGAAATACTATGTGTGGAAATGTCTCCAACAGTTTGTGGAACAACAGTAGGCCTATAAGTCCTGTACAAGCAATTCAGCAGACAAAGGGAGCAGATTACATTAAAACTGAATTTATTGCAAAAAAGGCACATACAAATACACCCTACAGCAACACTATCACACTCTTGCATGCATACATAATTTGTTTAATTAAAAAAAATACTTTTTGCCTGTAATCACATGCCCCAAATAAGGATAGGTTATTAATTGCACCCCTACATGTTTTACATTCACCTTTTCCCCCCTATTTGTGTTTCACAATTGCTTCATCTGACACAGTGTGAGAAAAATGATGACAGAAATAAACTGTGCTAATATACTCTTGTCTGTCACTTTTTTTAAATAATAATAATAATCTCATCTCCCACAGGTTACAAGGTGGTAACTGGATACCTAACACAAATAACATTGTGAACTGGGAGGCTCAAACGTATGTGAACCTCAGGACCAGATCTGACACTGGGAAAGCCAACAGGTCTCCTCAGACCACCATCATACCTTCACTACGGTAACATAATACACTTCTCTTCTGTTCTTATACTCATTACTAACATTAACATAATACTAATATACCCTAATTATCATTCTTGATTTAGTTATTTATATCATATTTTACAGTTTTAATCTCTCATTAGCAGCAGAGTGACAGGAAGAGCAGTGGTTCCCAAACTGGGGGTCCCCAGATGATTAGCTTGAAGTCGTCTTTTAATGTGCAACATTGTTGAAAATGGGTGAAGTCGTCCTTTAATGTGCAACATTGTTTTCTCACTCATCAGTAAATAAACCAACATACAGGCTAAGTGTATAAAGCAGGGTATCTGCACATTTCTTAAGTTACAATTTTTACGACTTTTTTAAAACCAAATTGTCAAATATTACATTCGAAAAAGGCAAACATTGTGAAAATATCCGATTTACAAGCTCACAACACCTCACAGTGCGAGATGTTGTGAGCATGATGGTTTTACATGATGGTTTTAATGGTACATGACATCATACATGATGGTTTTAATGGGACATGACGTCATACATGATGGTTTTAATGGGACATGACATCACACCTGATGGTTTTAATGGGACATGACATCACACATGATGGTTTTAATGGGACATGACATCATACATGATGGTTTTAATGGGACATGACATCATACATGATGGTTTTAATGGGACATGACATCATACATGATGGTTTTAATGGGACATGACATCATACATGATGGTTTTAATGGGACATGACATCACACATGATGGTTTTAATGGGACATGGCATCATACATGATGGTTTTAATGGGACATGGGGACATTTAATGGTTCAGAGGTGTAAGTCCTACATTCAAATAAAACTAATGTGGATATACTGTAATATCTCAAACAAAAATTATCTGAGTCGAAAAAGTCAATTACTAACTCAATGTATACTATTCAAGATAACTGGAAAAGCACAATGTACATTCTGTGGGTGAATATTTCCTTTAACATTTATACTAAAAATATTATTTTATATTTATAATACTATTATAATACAACTAGTACTACGTACTTATACTAATAAAATAGTGGAAAATAAACTAATTATATAATCTCATTCTGTCTCTTTCTGTTTTTCCTTCCGTCTCTCTTTGTCTCTCAGAGTTCCTTCTAACTGTGTGAGAAACTTCAACCTGTTAACATTTGACCCAGATGGAGACCGGGTTACATGCATTCCTTCTGCTCCTCCTTCTGTTCTCAGAATATCAGCCGTGAGTTGAATGCTTTTATTTTGTAAATAAGAACATAGATCACGTCATACTGATGCTAATACACATTTTATGCTCATTTATTTCTGATGCTAACACACATTTTAATTAACATTGCATTTATATTGTACTACTGTAACCATGATTACTGCTATGATTAGTCTGTATGTGTTTCTATAGACACGTCTTCTTAGAAATGTGACCCATTATTTCTCCTGGTTTGTTTTTTTACTCTTCCTGTCCTGTGTCCCTTCTCTCTTCTTTCAGTATTGCACTTTCTCATTTGCTGCCACCAACCCCAGTAATGAGGGTCTCTTCGTTGTCAAGTTGGAAATGTATGACTATCCCAACCAGGTCATCACCGTCACAGGAGCTGGAGGATTTCAGTCCACTTACACTACCAGGGACTATATTAGCCATATACCTCTACAGTTTGTTGTCAAAGGTACACAGCAAACCCCTTAGTTCATCTAAGAATGGATCCTTGCAGGTGTATTTTCTTAGGGGTTCCTGCAACTCAACCAGTTAATGTGCTAATAAATTAAATAGATAATCTAATTAAATCAATAATAAAACATAAAGCCATTTAATGGTTATATTTCCCCTTTGTGTTCAGTGGATGGAGCAGTACCCAGCTGTACAGAGGGACAGTATCTACCCAGGTTCCTGCCTCCCACCCCGGCTAACAGAGCACAGCTCTACACCCCTGTTGGTCACACACTGGAAATCACCATCAACACAGAGGCAACAAACTCCATGTGAGTAAAAGACAGCAAGACTGAGGCCTGTAGTTTGAGGACAGTAAACTGGAGCACTCAGCCTTTAACTACACAGCAGTGAGCACAGTGTTTTCAATTCCACTCTAATCTGTCTCTGTGGGTGTGCATGGTGTTCCTGATGTGGGCATATCAGCAATATTCCACTAACAATGTGCAAGTTTGACTAATGACAGCCATATATACTTCTTTCAGATCTCTTTCTACTGTAGCCTAGTATGCAGTCAAACAGGAATAGCTTGACGTGGGCATTCATTTAGTCATTAACTGTCACCCTAACCCTGAATCGGTTGCTGTAGCAATTTGTGCAGCAGCCACAGCCAGTCTGCCGTAACCAGTGGTTTATTTACTGAAGTAAATATCCAAGTTTTCAAATGTACAAATCACAAAATATAAATGCATTGCTGTATTACATTTTGAAAATTCCGAAGAAAATGTGAAAAAGAAAAAAAATAGCAGACACGTTGTGAGCTTGTAGATTTCCTATTTTGCAAGAATCCTTTCCTAGAAATGAACTAATGTACTTAGATACTGTCCACCACTGGCCGTAACTCAGAATTCCTTCCAATGGACCGAAGGATGACCTTTGTGTTTTAGCCCTGGGGTGTCTTTTAATGTTCATGAAGTTCATTCATTCTTAATGTATATCATATGGCCATTGGGGTCAGGGTAACTAACGTATAATTAGTTTTTTCTCTCAATATTAGAGAAAATAGAGAAAACAAACATTTTTCGTTTTTCTAAATTAAGACTTGTTCTCTTCTTTGGTGGTGTTGTAGGGTCTCTGAGCTGTTGTTCAGCGGACCTCACAACATGATCCTGACTGGATCAGCACAGGGACAGTTCATCCTGAGATGGACGCCATCACAGTCAGAGGATGGAGAACATCACCCTGTCTGCTTTGTTGCTCAGGCCAACGGGTCAGCATCCATTTAAATGATCTGTTTGTCTGTCTGTCTGTCTGTCTGTCTGTCTGTCTGTCTGTCTGTCTGTCTGTCTGTCTGTCTGTCTGTCCATATAACCTTTTTTAGTGTACTGTATTAGAGAATCGTATCAGAGTACTATATTACTGTGTCAGAAAGTCAATAACTTCTTTATTTTATTTATTTATTTTATCTGTGATTGCGATAAAAAAACAATTTATATTGTTTTATCTCAACTGCTGCAACCTCAAACATAATCCAATAAGTAACATTCAGATAAAACAAAACTCCTGTCATTAAACATATTTGTTTTCTCAGTGCGGCCACATATCAGTCGGAGCTTCGCTGTGTCATTGTCAGTGTCTCAAATGGTGGGTGAAACTTTACCTGTTTACTACTGCACCATATATCACATTCAATCAGTGATGATGTGGTTTGAGAAAACTCAAGTTAAATTTGTTTACTTTATGTTCTCCACCTGCAGCACCTGCAACTGCACCCATGCCACCTCCTACTGCTGAAACTACAACACCACCTACTATTACAACCACACCACCTCCTACTGCTGAAACTACAACACCACCTGCTATTGCAACCACACCACTTCCTACTACAGAAACTACAGTCACAATCGTACTGCCCGAGGCAACAGTCTCAATTAGCTACACCCCTGGGTCTCGTAAGTGTGATGATGAAATTAGGATTCTTTTTTAATCACTGTCATGTTGTAACATATAGTCTCATGTGGAAGTTACCTCTACCATTTTAAATGTAACTTACAGTCTCATGTGGAAGTTACCTCTACCATTTTAAATGTAACTTACAGTCTCATGTGGAAGTTACCTCTACCATTTTAAATTAATCCATTGATGAGTTTTAAATTAGTCCATTGTGTGTAACCAGGGATATCTGAAGAAGTAACGGCAGTTTTAACTGATGTTGAACTTTGGTAGAACCTTGTATTCTGTAGGTCAGTCGTTCTCAAACGTTTTAATGTCAAGGACCCCCAAAAGGATTTGGCTGCGGACCCCCATCTCAAAAATATGTTGTGCCAGGGACCTCCAGAAACAAAGATTTGAGTTAACAACGTTCGCTCGAAAAAAATATCTGCTATTTTAAAATGATTGTGACGCTATGTAAACAAATTGTTCTGGGGAACAATTGTCCCCGGACCCCCGCTTTGAGAACCAATGCTGTAGGTAACTGGCCGTGATATTTGAGTAAGGCAGGGCACTTCAATGTTTTTAAGGCTAAGGACTCCTTAGAGGGAGACGAAGGAAGGACCCCCTTCTGAGGTCCAAAACACACGCAACCTAAGTGTCCTTTCTAATGAGACACACCGTAAATCCTGTGGGCTAATCATCCTCTCTCTCTCTCTCTCTCTCTCTCTCTCTCTCTCTCTCTCTCTCTCTCTCTCTCTCTCTCTCTCTCTCTCTCTCTCTCTCTCCTCCCGAAAGAGAATTGCAAAGGGTGGGATGGCGAAAACCAGACACTTTCTTTTCAAATTGTTTCCTCTGATTGACTGGTGATATAAAAGTAACTTACACAAGGAATAAGCAACCAGACTTTTGCATTTGCATATTGAATTGAAAGCAATCAGTTCAGCATTAAGTGTGGGGTCCGACAAGACCAGAGACGACATGCGTTGTGCACTCCTCTTGCAGTGATTTTAGTGTGTGTCTGACCATGAGAATGGACATGCTTTAACATGTGTTAGGAGTGGCACCAGAGCAGCTTGTACAGAGGACAGTCGTCCAAAGAAGTTCCTTCTGACCTTTAAAAAAAAAACGCTCCCAGGTGGTTCTACAACCCAAGGTTCTACTCAGAACAACATCACACTGTTTACTGTCAGTATTCTAAAGCTGGGATATTTTTCATGTAGGTGCTGGCACCACTATTGTCATGAGTATGAGAATCTCCTCCAAGACTCCTTTGACCAAAGAAGACATCAGGACAAAAGTGCTGCCAAAGGTAATAATAATAATAATAATAATAATAATAAAAGCTGCAAGCAGTAGTGACCGGGCCCTTGCACCTTTATACACATTGTGGGATGCGTGGCCATCTGCCATTACCACAGGAGTAGTCTCGCGTAGCCAGACAACTATTCCACAATCTCCGAATGCTACATAGAGTCTGGAACTACAACTCCCAAAATCCGATTGAGGAAACTGGCACTTCCGTTCACGAAAATATATTTTAAAATATCTTTACACTTTACTTTTTAATTTCCATTTCTGCTAAGCAGCAAGCTATGTATACTTAGATGATTTGTATTTATATTAGGATAAATTTGCGCGACTGTAAAGACGAAACGGAAATGGAGAGGAGGCTCCACATCCGGTTTATATTCTAATCATGATCAGGAGCTTCCGAGTCCCAGACTGTATGACCGGAAACATTTGTAAATTGTGGGAGGCAACAGTCTGGTAACGCGAGACTACCACAGGAGTAGTTTGTAAAAGTATAGGGACTATAACTTCCTGTTGCCAGCTGGTGGCGCTGTGACTATAGCGGGGGGTTATACAGTAGCAGTGTGGGACGAACTACTGAGAACACTTTGACAAGCGGTACTTTGCTCTGTGATTCTGGTGTGTTGAACAGTGTTCGAACTGAACCGACCCCACGACTCCTTTTGGAAGTGTGACGGTGGCCAACTGTGTCACTGTGTTTGACTTGCCAATTTAATGGCACCCTTTTTAATCCTTTCAATTAAATTCACAATGGATTCACAATAATAAAATATAGGTTGCACATTAAAGTGCGTTACTGAAGTTACTGACATTTATTCATCACAACTACACATCTGGTATCAAAAATATAAATGGCTGAAACTGCACATGAGCATCAGTGAGGACTCAGAGAGGGGGAAGGTAGAGAGAGAGAGAGGAAGATCAAGGAATAGAACATACTGTGTACAGGTAGTAGTACAGGAGAGGGCTTCACTCGACTGCCATGCAGAACTCCAAACAATATACAATAAAACAACAATTTAGCCACATAATTCACCCCCCATATTAGTTACACTTAGTATAACATTAGTGAAGTCACGTGAAGTGGTGTCCGGGTAGCTCAGTCGGTAGATTAATCACCATGGGACCACAGGTCATAGGTTTTATCCTGGGCATCACCAACTCAGCATATGAGTAGCAGGGCTTGGGTGCGGTCAGTATGTAGGTGTTGTGCTCCACTATGGTTGTGTAATGTTTCTTCCTTCAGAGGTGTTCAGGTCAAACAGAGTCAGGGTGCTGCTATGGCTCACTGGAAGGGTTCTGCCACACTAAATGGAACAGAGCCTTAATTAGTATCATTGGTAACACCTGATGGAAGTATCATTACTATTAATAACTATTTATGTCAACATAGCTGCCATGAAAAAAGGTATATTGCGTATTCTTTAACCACTTAAACCCCAGCATCTGTATTGTGGGGAAAGCTTTAGCAGAAAATAGTCAATATCAACTTTCAAAATCAATCGGCTATTTTCAGCAAAAGCTTTCCCCACAATAACAGAAAACAGAAAAGACACTATAGAGCCCTGAGGGACTCCGGTTACCCAAATGGGGTTTAAGTGGTTAAGGGATAGCATATTTTTTGCCAATCAAATCAATCAATCAAGCAATGTACAAACACACAGACATGCTATCATGTCAAACATATGTAAAACTGTTTATCCAGCATGACTTACTTCAAACTATGCAAAAAAAAAAGTCCTAACCTGTTATGACTTAACATTGTGTTCTTTCACTTCCAGCTTAAAGAGGAACTGGTCAAACGTGGGCTGCCAGCAGACATCATACTAAAGCTGATAAGCGTTAAACAGAACAAATTAGAGTTATAAATCAATAACTAGAGCCAATGCCGAGCCTTTGGGTGGTTCTTTATATATGGATGGTATCAGGATTGGTTTTCAAAGCAGAGGGAGTAGGTTTGTTATTATCTCTGACCATCTGGCTATGCAAGACTTTTCCAGATTTGTTATGGCCCAGCTCCCAGACCACAACAAATAAAAGTGCCAGGGAACCCCTTAACAGATTTTTAAATATTCCACATTGTATACCACACACTAAAAGACAAACTAGCGAGGCACACAACCCTGACAGTGACAGAGGCCATATGGTCTCTGTGAATAATTCTAATGAAGCTAAAGGTTTTGTTCCACACAAGTCAAACAGAGTCAGGGTGCAGTTATTGCGCTTGCTGGCTCACTGGAAAGCAATGCTACAATAACAGAGCCTGAATTAGTACATCCTGATCCACCTGGTCCTGGATGCATCGCATAACTATTTGTCAATAAGGCTGCTGTGTGAAAGGTCTATTGCACAATATCCCCATACACAAAATCACGATCACAATCATACACAAACAACGGAAAACAAGAAAGGGTCTAATAACATTGTGACGTCTGTGCTATATGTAGCTACAGTACGTTTAGCAAGTTAGTTGCTATTGTGCTAATGTGAACTTAGTAGGCTAGCATGAGGTCAGCTGAGATTGGTGTAGCGTCAGCTTTGATATACATATTATTATACATTGGGAATGTGTCTAATGGGATTTTGGTCCGATGGGAAATGTTTTCGTACTATTGGAGTTTCGGAATAATGGGCCGTCGGTCTGACGGGGCTTCAAAATAACAGGCTGTGGGACCAATGGCATGGCACCAGGCCGGTGCCTACACATCACCAATGATGAGCTAAGATGCTAAGAGCTTTGTGTGCTTAATGTTGCTGAGCTGTCATTAGCGTAGCATTGTTAACTGAGGGCTCCAGTGTACGCCGTTATTGGCGTAGCAGCATCAGCTGAGGTGTGTTGTTTGATGTGATTGATCTGCTTTTTTAGGGACACAAGATGACACGGGGGAACAGACAGACCAACCCTCTTAGAGACTGCAGGCTCCTTCGGTGCCATGCCTTAAACAGCTTGAAAGATTTAGATTTTATATGTTTAATACAATACATTTTATTACTATCCACTTTTGTATTAATGGGACATGGTGGCCAAACTTGAGTGAAAACTGTAATCTTAAAGCAAATAAAATAAAGATTTTAACAAAATGTTTTGTTTCATGTGTTTAAATTCCTTACTTCCCATATACCTTAAAGGGGTGTGAACGATATATTTTAACCTACCAGCCAGGATTAATCAAAGTCAAATAATCCTTGTATTAATCATTTATCCGTCCATATGTATCTCTCATCCAGCCAGTCCATCTGTTCAGCTTATTTATAAGATTGAGCTGACTGATTAAATCAGATGTGTTTCACCTCCCTGTAGAGGAAATAAGTACACGGTGAGGGGAACAGTCACATGTACGTATGTCAAGTACTGATTTAGGACACAGAAGCAGACAGACTCAGTTAGAATTGAACAGGATTTTAAGGTAGAAATTACAATTAAAAGGCACAGAATGTAATTCCATAACAGCTATCATAATTCTCAGATGACAGTCACTGATTCAAAGATGTCATTCTAAAACACTATTCACAGATCACAACTTGCATGCATAGACTCAGAGAACATTCCAAACCCATGATAATCCCTGGGAGTTACAATCCAAACAAAATGTAAACGGAAAGTTCAGGCAGAGAAACACAGAGCTGATCGACACAGTCTGAAATGTATCTGTCAGAGAACACACAGAGAAAACAGTGTTTAATAAAGAGCAGAGAGTGTGATTATCAGAATGGAGCACAAGTGTGGAGGTCTGTTCTGACAGGTTAGAATGGAATGGGTGTGATACTGAGAGGAGATTGACAGCTGGGCGGGGCCAAGACACACATGGAAGGAGAAACACAATAACAAACACATGTGAAACCAGCAAACACACTGGAGAACCTCGGACTACTTTGAGCCTTTTTATTAATAAAGGTGCTGATAAGAGTAGAGTCATATAGTCTTTTTGTCTTATCAGCACTTTTATTGAAGACGTGGTGAAAATGAAAAATATATTTTTCACACATTTTAACCGTGGACATAATATGGCCATACCTAACATACCAAAACAACTGGATCATAAAAGGCCGAGCTTAATTACTAACTGTCAAACGAAAACGTACTGCTTTATGACATAGACGGACCCTTATGATGAATAAATATGAATCTTGATTTCATTGACCTGTATGATTGATTCCCATAGATGCATGTTCCTCCAAACACACCTGCTTTTAACACATTCAATGCCAGGTGTTAATTAATTAATTAATCCGCTACTGCAGCGGTTTTACGCCGGATGTAAATAAGCGATGTCTCGGTGGAAGGACTTGTCTCTCTTCTTTCCACCGAAAAAAAAAAACATTGTAACCGCGATTGTCTGTTCTGTAGTTATCGCCAGTTGAATATAGCTCGTTTTCACCAAAAAAGGCAATCTGGGGAAAAAAACTGAGAATATTTATTTTTATAAATCTGATAACATTGTTTTCACAATATTTGTCCCTGTATAGGTGACGATTGTAACTGTTAAGACCTTTTTAAAACCACCAAAGAAAGAAAAGAAAAAAGACCATTATTGCATCATAAGTAATCATCAAACTATACTATAAAAACTGGCCAAATTGTCAAATGATAAGAAAGACTTCAAAATTGTTAAAATAGCAGATCTACAAGCTAGATCTAATTAGCAGATCTACAAGCTATTTTTACAATATTTATCTGTGGAACCGAGTCAAGACCATTACTGCATCAAAAATAACTTTACTATAAAAACTGGTCAAACATTGGCCAAATTGTGAAATTATATAAGAAAGAGGCAAAATATGTGTAAATAGCTGATCTACAAGCTCACAATGCCTTGCATTGCTTGGCGTTGAGCATGTAGATCAGCTATTTTCACAATATTTATCTGTGGAACCGAGTCAAAGTAAATGTAATGCCTCAACTCGTACAATTCCAAGTTCTATTCAGGGTGGGGGGTCCCAAGTTCAAATATGATTAATTTAGGGGGGGGGGGGGGTCCCCAGTTCAAATATGATTATTTTGGGGGGTCACGGCCTGAAAAGGTTGAGAACCACTGGTTTAGAACAGCAGTTCTCAAAAACAGCAGATCAACAAGCTCACTAGCCTGGCTCCAGCCCCTGAATCGCTAGCCACGCCCATTAAAAAGATATGTTCAGGAATAATGGAGTGAAACGAAATGAATATTTAGGCTGAGTGTCAGGCTACAAGCTCACAGCAAGCTTGTACATTAGCTATTTCTGAAAATGTTTTGTGTACTTTTGGCTCCGCCCCCAAAAGTACACCCTGCGTATGTCACTGATCACATGACCTCAATCAATTATCCAGTTCTAGAAAAACATAGAGGGGGGGGGGGGGGTTCTTATTTCCACACAACAGCTCTAAGGTGTATTAACATAGTTCAATGTTGAAAATGAGTGGTCTTCCCCTTTAATGGGTTAAGAGAGAGAGAGACAGACAGACAGACAGACAGACAGACAGACAGACCTTTCTTCATCCCGTGGGGGAACTTCAGTTTTCAGCCCACAGAGGAGCACGGAGGGGGAAGCAGTTAGGGGTTAAGTGTCTGCTCAGGGACACTTCGAACCTTAGGCTCTCTAACCAGACGGGCTCTCTAACCATTCAACTATGGCCGCCCAACCTGGTACAAGGAATGACCAATAGACCCTGTACAGCTGACCTTAGGGTCCTGCTGGGCACATAATATTGTTGTAGCAGGTCAGTGAAGGGTCCAGGACACCACCATATATATATATATATATATATATATATATATATATATATATATATATATATATATATATATATATATACATATAGATAGATAGATAGATAGATAGATAGATAGATAGATAGATAGATAGATAGATAGATACTCCTGGTGAAACATTACTCGTCTATGTGTATCGGGTGACAAATGAAAGTTGGTCAGTCAAAGTTTGAAGTATTGGAGTAGATGCTTTTAAAAAGCAATTGTTCAAAAGTACATCTTCTGCTCTGTGCTGTATTTAAATGTAGACCTTTTCCAAGAAAAAATTAATAAAACATGTTTTTTCAGAGTGTCAAAAGCAAGACACTTAACCCATAACCCCTAGTGCTTCCTCTGTGGGAAGCACTCAGTTGGGTGAGGCTGAAAACTGAAGTTCCCCCGCGGAACGTACAAAGGTCAAAAACTGAAAGGTATGGAATGCCCCTCCACAGGTCTTGAGAGCTGCAGCCTCTGTGCACATTTTTAAGAACCACTTAAACAAGCATTTGTGGAATGTCTTTTTTTTCTTTTTTGTGTGTGTGTGTGTGTGTGTGTTTTTGTTGTTCTTAATCATTTGAATGTTTCATGCTGTATTTTTCTCTCTCTCTCTCTTACACGCACGCACGCACGCACGCACGCACGCACGCACGCACGCACGCACGCACGCACGCACGCACGCACGCACGCACGCACGCACGCACGCACGCACGCACGCACGCACGCACACACACACACACACACACACACACACACACACACACACACACACACACACACACACACACACACACACACACACACACACACACACACACACACAGAGAGAGAGAGATTCTGCCTGTTGCCAGGCAGAATTACCCAAACCCAAAAGAAGTTTCCCTTTTTGGGTTTGGGTAGGATATGTGTAACATACAGTAGGGTTAAAAATTAACCCCATGGGCCATTATTTCAGTGTGGTACCTGGCAGAATCATAAAATACACACTTCAAGGATTGAAAAAATGCAGTCGGTAAGAAGAAGCATTTAGTAAAAACAGAAATATGTATATGTGATATGAACATTTTCGGCTCAGTTTTTTTTTTTTTTTGGTGCATGCTCTTTTTGTTTTGTAGGCTAATGGAGTCAAGATGTGTTTTTTGTTTTGTTTTGTCTCTGGTTGTTTCTTTCAAAAGTTATTCTCTTTTCTATTTCTTCCATTTTCAGGTTTGGGTTCAGGATATGTGTAATAAAGGGTTACAAATTAAGGCCCCATGGGGCATCATTTCAGCCTGTTCAGCTTCAAAGATTAAGAAAAAACAGGTGGCGAAAAGAGAATCGACCCTATGCGCGTGGACCTCACTTTCCATCTATAGTCTTAATGGTGACTGACAGACTGCTGTCCAATTAGTCAGTAAATACATTCTTATTAGGAAGCTTTTTCTTTAACACATTACATTTTATGCTGCGTTTACACTGGCAGCTACAAAGCGACAGGAGGCTACAATCCATTTTCTATGGAAGCCAAAGACATTCATTAAAGGCACCAAATGGCTTTTTTTCCTAGCGATTAATCACCTCAAGGAGACTTGAATTCATGTATATATATTTTTTTTTTTTGGTCGCATTCCTAAGCCAATAATTTGATGACCGGCAGCGGTTCTGGTAGGAGACACAAAGAGTCTCCTTTGTGTCTCCTTCCGGAACCACTGGTCATCAAATTATTGGCTTAATAATACACAAAAAAACGAAAAAAATATCCATGAATTCTCCATGAGGTGACTAATCAATAGAAGAAAAGTATTCTTTTGGGTGAACTATCCCTTTAAGATACAAACTGATAGCCCGACGCTTGTAACTTTTGACGCTCGCTAAAAAAAGCTACAGAAACTGAGCTGGCTTTGACTTTTCTCAGCACTGCGATGTTTTGTTTTATTTATTGGTACAATAAAAACTGTACAAAGGTAACATTATTAAAAAACAGAGTGCAGGTGAGAAAGGAAACCCATATAGGGCTTATATAAGGTGTATTTATAGATGAAAGAACAGGACTGGACTGTGTCAAAGGAGAGTTCCAGTCATTTTAGGTATTTGCTTTGATGTGTCGCTAATCACTCACCAACATACCAGGGGCAGTGGACTTTTTTCATAGAAGCCCCTGTTGTCCATTGTGGCTCATAAGGGACATTCAGTGCATGTTTTTTTTTACGATTTGTACTTTATTTTTCATTTTTTTTGACAAACATACAGGATTTTTTTCAACTTTGATGCAAGGATATTTAGACAAGACATACAATAAACAACACAATAACAACCATATTCAAATATCAATACTGCTGGTAATTAAACGAGACAAGACATACTATACACAAAATACAAATAAACACACCTTGAAACCATAAAGACATAAAAACATAAAAACATTAAAGAAAAGAGAAATCAAAAATACAGTGCACTAAAGCATACCACCTGCAGTCTACCCCAGTCCTACCCCCGACAAGTCTAACCCAAGTTACTTTCTGGTTATTGAGGCTCACTGAGCCGGAAACGTCATCCTAGACCCATAGAGTGTAGATGATAATGTCCCCATTTTAAATCATATTTATCCATCCTGTTGAGCAATCTATAAGACAATCTTTCATATGCGGCCAGTTGACCCAAGGAAGTAAACCACAGAGAAGGAACCGGTGCAGATGGGTCCTTCCAGGCCCTGACCACCAGTCTCCTGCCTAGCATAAGGGCCGTTTGAATCCACTCAGCCAAGGCGGGCGAAACAGTTCTTAAAGTGGACGGGTCGCCCAGGATAAAGAGCCTGGGTGAGAAGGGGATAACTAACCCTGTCATCCTCTCTAGCTTCACATGTATAGCAGCCCAATAGACCTGGATTTTTGGACAACTCCACAGAATATGCATTAAGGTACCATCTCTATCCTGACACCTCCAACACTCCGGGCTCTCGGTAAGGCCCACTCTAAATAGTCTTGACGGGGTCCAATAAATCCTATTTATAATTTTAAATTGAATCAATCTCGTACGCAGTTCTCTAGACATTTTCTTGCCGTTCCTAAGGATTTTAGCCCATTCCTCGTCTGAAATTGAAACACCAAGGTCCCTTTCCCAAGGTGTTTTAGACACCATCATGTTAGAGTCAGAGACCTCCAGGAGCATGGCATAGTATGTGGAAGCCTCATGCCCCTGTCCGAAGATTCTAAGGATCATCTCCACCTTTTCAATCTTGGGGGGGCCTACAGTGAGAGATCCAAAGGTCTTAACCAGTAGATGCCGTAGTTGCAAATATTGCCAAAAGTGGCCATTGGGCAGGTCAAATTCTGTCTTGAGGTCTTCGAAGGATTTTAGAGTGTTTTCCTGGTATAAATCTCCTAATATTGTAATTCCCCGTTGAGACCATGCTTCCCAATGAAAAGGCTCTTTCCCTATACAGAGTTTAGGATTATGCCATATTCCAGCCGCCGAGTGGAGAAACGGATTGAATTTAAACATGCGGGATATCGTCCTCCACGCCCAATGAATATGAGACACAATTGGATGGGAACGACTAATTGAGTCTAGTTTGGTTGAAAGACAGTCGATAGGTCTGACAGGTGAACATAGTGCGCTCTCCAAACTAAACCATGGCGGGGCCCTTTCCGGCGGAAGAGACCACTGTACCATATGTCTCATGGTAAATGCATAGTGGTAAAGTAGGAGATTAGGTACACCCAAGCCACCTTTATCCACTGGCCTCTGGAGTTTTTTCAGTTTCATTCTGGGGCGTTTGTTGTTCCACAGGAATTTACTACAAATTTGATCAAATTGTTTGAAATATTGTAGTGGGATTTTAACCGGAAGGGCCTGGAGTAAATAATTGAGTCTTGGAACACAGTTCATTTTAATGATGTTCGCCTTTCCCCACATTGATAGGAACAATGGAGACCATCTCTCTACATCGGTTCGTAGTTTATCCAGAATTGGGTCAAAGTTCGTCTTCACTAGATCGACCAATTTAGGAGGGAAGGTTATGCCTAGATACTTTAGTCCCTTTTTGGGCCATTCAAAGGAGCCGGTCTGAAATAGTGTTTTAGGACAGTAAGACGTGAGTGGTAGGGCCTCCGATTTTGACCAGTTCACCTTGTACCCTGATATGGAAGAGAAAGTGTCAATAATATTAAGCAAAGCGGGGAGGGAGCGCTCCGGGTCGGAGACAAACAAAAGTATGTCATCGGCATACAACATCAATTTATGGCACTTGTCACCTAATGTGATGCCTGGGAATGCCCGATCTTTGCGAATTGCGGCCGCCAAGGGCTCCAGGGCGACGGCGAAGAGTAAGGGCGAGGCCGGATCTCCCTGCCTTGTCCCCCTTCCCAACCGAAACGGCGCGGATATGAGACCATTGGTCATTACTGATGCAGTAGGATGAGTATAAATAAGTCCGATCCACTTTATAAAGTTCTTACTGAAGCCGAAACTTTCCAGGGCAGAGAGCAAGTACTGCCACTCAACCCTGTCGAATGCCTTTTCTGCGTCTAAAGAAATGGCCGCCAAAGGGGCGGAGTCATCCTGAGTGGCCCACATAATATCAACCAAACGCCTTACATTATCTGACGAGGAGCGGGATCGTATAAAGCCCACCTGATCCGGATGAATCAATGATGTAATGACCTTATCCAGACGGTTAGCTAGTATCTTTGACAAAATTTTACTGTCACATGAGGTTAAGCTAATTGGCCTATAGTTCTTACAGTCTAAGGGGTCCCGCCCTTCTTTTGGGATGAGTGTAATAACCGCTTCGGTTAAAGAGGGAGGGAGATGTCCTTTTTCAAAAGCCTCGTTATATGTTCTTAATAGTAGCGGTGCTAGTTCCTCTGTGTATGCCTTGTAAAATTCTGAGGTAAAGCCGTCCAAGCCCGGGGCCTTGCTAGTGGGTAGCATCCTAATAACTTCCATTATCTCTCCCTCAGTAATGGGCAGGTCAAGACCTTTAACCTGATCCTCAGAAAGCCTCGGTAAGTCAAGGGTGGAAAGAAAAGTGGTTATCTCCTCTCCGCCAACTTCCGTCTCGGAGGTATATAGGTGGTTATAAAACTCCCGAAACTCTGAATTAATCTCCCTTGGATCAGCTACAAGACGACCATCCCCTCCCCTAATGACGGGGATTGCGCTCATTGCCTCCCTCTGTTTTATGTATCTAGCGAGTAATCTCCCGGCCTTGTCCCCTTCTTCAAAATATTTCTGTCTCGCCCTAAATAGGGAGAATTCTGCCCTCTGGGTCATAATTAAATTATAGTCGTATTTTAGCTTGGTTAGGGTTGTCAAATTTTCTGAGGACACACTACTTTTGAGTTTCTCTTCTGCAATGCCAATTTTCTTTTCTAACTCCTGTAGTTTAGCTACATTTTGTTTTTTCTTAAACGATGCATGTTGAATTATATAACCTCTCAAAAAACTTTTCAAAGCTTCCCACGCTATTCCTGCCGATGGGGCTGTTGGCACATTAGTGTCGATATACAAATTGATTTGAGCTCTCAGTGATTCCTTGAAGGTCTCATCCAACAGTAAGCTAGAGTTGAGTCTCCACCTAGATGTTCTTTCTGGCCTACGAAATGACGTCACATTCAAATAAATTGGGCTATGATCTGAAATGATTCTATTGCCGATTTCAGCTGACAAGACAGAGGACACCAATGACTGTGAGACCAAAAAATAGTCGATTCTGCTAAAGGAGCCATGGGGAGGGCTAAAGAAGGTGTAATCTCTAGTTGTGGGGTTTTGTATGCGCCAAATATCTACCAGGCCCAGGTCCTTTGTCATGTCTACCAATGCGCCCTGTGCCCTGGATGACCTAACCAGTGTAGAACTACGGTCCGTGACTTTGTCCATGACCTCGTTTAGATCAGAACCCAAGATAATCGGATGATCCCCCATCACACTCAGCATCCTCTCAAGGACGCCAAAAAACGAGGGGTCATCAACATTTGGTGCGTACACATTAGCCAGAATAACACTATTGCCCTGAATCTGACAAAGCATAACCAGAATTCTCCCATCCTCATCTGTGCTTTCTTTAAGGCATTTAAATTGCAAGTGCTTACTAATCAAAGTCACCACTCCTCTGCTCTTACTGTTGCCACATGCGGCTCCCACAAACCCCACCCAGTCTCTACAAAGCTTCTTAGTTTCCTGTACTACCAAGTGGGTCTCCTGCATAAACACTATGTCACATTTCTTAGCTTTGATGAAGGCTAAGACCTTCTTCCTCTTGACCACATCATTAAGACCCCTGACGTTCCAGCTCATAAGCCTCAACCCTGCGTTAGTGCCTGACATGATGTCTGTTGGATAACACCAAGGCCAAACTGCAGCTTCCCTACTCTGTGCACACAAAACAAAAACATATGAGCATCACTGTGAAACATATACTCCTCACAACAAAAAACGTAAAAAACACGAAGAACAAAAATACGCCTGAAAAAGCAGACGCTTCCCCTGCCCTTAGCTTGGTCCGTGATCCTCTAACTAACGGCTGCAGAAACCCTATCCCACCCACACCCACCCCCCCATCCGCTACCCCAAAACCAGTATGCCGGAGTGGGGACAAAATATCCCCATCCCCGTAGTATAAGTAAACAATATAGCAAGGAACTTCTATAAAACAGTGCAGCAGGCACAGCGGCCATGGTATTGACAAAACAGAGTGGTATTAACATTACCAATAAAAACATCGAAAACCTGGTTCTAAGTTATTCAAGCCCATCCTTGAGTAATACCAAAAATAGAAAAAATGCAGTGACATGGGATTTTGTATGAAAAATAAAGATAGAAATAAAACAATTGCAATGCCCTCGAGCCCCCTCAGTCCCCACATATCCCCCCCCCCCCCTCCTCTAACTACACAATATGATGTTAAGATATGCATTCGTCCACAATATAAATATAAAGATTTGTTGTTGTTTTTTTAAAGGAAAAGAAATTAAGACATTAAGTACAGGATTTTTTTTAGAAAAACAATTAGAAACGAAAACCTTTGCCCTTTAACACTAAGCATTCCATTCAAGCAAAAATACAAAAAAGATTTTTTAAGAATAAAAAAGATATGGAAAGAAAAGAAAAACAACATCCACAAGACAGTAAAAAACCTTTTGGAATTAAAACATCAATTGTCTGACCGTATCTAATAAGCCTGTGCATACATGCCCATTCACACACAAACCCAGAGACTCCAGTGTGTATTTATCTCCCCTCTTAACAAACACACTCACACGTCCACACATTTATCACACATGAACCCCCCCCACCCACTCGCGTTCTCAGTTAAGCAGAAATGTCAAGAAGTATTCCTCCCCCATACTCACACACCCCCCCCCCCCACACACACACACACACACACACACACACACACACACACACACACACACACACACACGTAGACAGACACACAAGCAGACACACACACACACACACACACCCACACAAAACAGCGCATGACGTCACAGCTTACTCCAGTCGGGGAGCAGCACGACAGAGGAAGGGGAGAGAAGAAAAAAGGAGAGAGGCTAAAACAAAACAAAAAAGCACGGTTAGCGCCCTTGAGTCTCACTCCACAATGAGGGTTACAAATGAGAGTCCTACGTCCTGAACATCTCTAAAGTAAAAAAGTAAAAAACTGCTCTGTGAACAGTGCTCCTCCAAACTAATTAACCCCCTTTCTTTTATACATCGGTACAAAATACAAATCACTCACGTTATCACATTTTTTTTTTTTAAATGAAAACAAAACGGGCTTCGTTACGACCACTTTCTGGTTTCGCCATGAAAAAGTACAATTGACTAAATATTAAATAAATGAAATAGTTATTTAACTAAACCGTAACCTAGTTACTTCGGGCACAATGGAGCAAAACTAAATCAGAACAGATTCGATCCAAGTTTAGGAGCAAGACACGAAAAATAAATAAATAAGTAAAATACAGAAGCCTCATATAAACCATAACCTAGTTACTTTGAGTGCAATAAAGCAAAAACTGAAACACGACAAACAGACCCAGTCCTGGTTTGAAAGTAATAGTTAAATAAATATTACAAAAATTGTCATTAAAATAAACCGTAACCTAGTTATTTTGGGCACTGTGGTGCAAAACTAAAACAGAACCGACTCAGTCCAGGCTTAAGAACACGGCAAAAAATTAAATAAAATATGTAACTCCTCAAATAACCCATAACCTAGTTATTTAGAGTACATTGAGGCAAAAACTGAAACGAAACAGACTCAGTCCAGGTTTAAGAATCCAAATGTAGAATACACACGGCTAAACTTATCAGATGACATGAAGGTACAACGTTACCCGAGAGAATGTATGTAGGCCAGGGCGTCTGAGGCGTCTTCGAACCGGCGCTGGCCCTGCGCCGAGCGAACAACCAGAACCGCGGGGTAATTCAGAGTAAAGCGAATGTTCTTCTCGTGCAGAACCCGCTTACATTCTTTAAACTGCCCACGCCGTTCGCTGATCATCTTCGAGTAGTCAGGAAAGACCATTATGCGGTGACCTTCCCACATGACGTTCCCCATCTTGCGTGCTGCGTCGGCGACCCGGTTCCGATCCTGAAACCTCCACGCACGGCACCTAGACGATGGGCCCTCTGGAACTCCAAGCCGATCGGGAATTCTACCTTCAGAACCGCCGGTAGAACCTCACACAGGAACGCAATGGTATCATTTCCTTCACACGCCTCCGGGAAGCCCACGAAGCGTAGATTTTCTCTCCTCCCGTAATTGTCAATCTCGTCGATTCTTAGCCGCATAGCCTCGACCTCCGCTGCAGCAGCGATCGGAACCGCACGCATCTCACCCACCGCCACGTCCAGAAATTCCACACGGGCCTCAACCTGGGTTATGCGGATAGCCATGTCTGCTAGCTTGTTGTCTGTAGCCCGCGTCGTTACTCCTATCTCCTCCAGTTTTTTGTCATGAGCCTCGGATTTGGCCAGGATTAAAGCAGTGAGTTTGGCGAATTCCCTAGCCACCTCACCAGATAGAGAGCTGGGGCCGAATTCCCCGTGATCGCGGGATGAATGAGACGAGGCCGGCGATGCCGGATTACTCGACGCCGGATTACTCTGAGCGTTGCCGGCATTAGCATTAGCAGTGTCGCTAGCCGACGCGCCTCCACCACGTGTGCTGGTAGTGCTTGGTTTCGACACATAAGTAGAATTTCTGGTATTTTTCGACATTGCTGTACCCTACTGCACCTTTTTTCCAAATAAGTCCAAACGAATTCGAGTTCCCTACTATAGAATGTAGCGGATAGTGACTTAGGCGCGAGAGACGATCTCCTTACGCAGCCATCTTGTTCGAACACATCACGTGACCCATTCAGTGCATGTTTGAGTGTCAGGACACTGCATAATGAGGAGTAGTGGGGAAAAAACTAACTTTCTCCATTATGTCAGTGGAAGGGGTCTCTAAATTAATTTAAACTTTTTATATGTATAAAAAATTAATTATGAATGAAGTGGTTAACATACATTCTGTAATAATCTACAAATTAGCTAGTAACTAAAGTAATTGTAGTGGAGTAAAAGTACAATATTTGTAAAAGTAAAGTAAAAGTACTGAAAACTGGAAATACTCCAGTAAAGAAAAAATACCTCAAAATTGTACTTAAGTACAGTACTTAGTTACTTTCCACCACTGGATATATGAAATTGTATGTGCTTTTACCCTATTTTCACCCGTTTCGAAATTCCTCTTTCCGGTTATTCAATTGGTAAAAAGTCACATGTAATGTTTCCATGTCAAGTATAGAACATCGGTCAACATTATTGTGTTCTATTCCAATACAATCCAGACCAGATGCATAACTGGGCAACTTTCGCTTTTAATAGCTTATAGTATTGAATGCACAATAACATGGTATTATGTATATGAAACACAATTTTATACACAATTATAAAATGTATGTTGTAGCCCCCCCCCCACCCTACGAGGTAGGGGGTCCCTGCTCCATCTCCCCATCAGTTTGGGGGTCCCTGGCCTGAAAACGTTGAAGACCCCTGCTTCTTTTGGGCTTGTTTTCCTAGACCTGGTTGCTTATTTCTCTCACAGAATCTGGCAACACTGCCAGAAACGATACATGCCGCTGTTTAGATGCCTCAATAAAATTATACAGTGTGCTAAAATAATCTAAACTAAAATAAATGTATCGTAAAAAAAAAAAAAAACCCTGTGATATGTCTTCTTTTATATTCCTGAACCGATTATCTGACAAAGGACGCAATCATTCAGAAATAGTGTTTGATCACAAACTGGTGCAGCCGGCTGCCATAGACTTCAATGTATTTCACCAAACTTCCGGTTCCAGTTTTGGCTCTCATGTCATGTCCCATGCGTGTCAATGGTGTCTGCCATGACCCTAGGCTGACTCTGAACGTCTTAACAAGGTGATTGACTGGAGGGGCCAGTCTGACTAGAACTACAGGAAACATGGACTGCAGTCCATTTTAGGAATAATTGACATTCTGTACTATGATGTCACAGTCGCCAAAATCATGTTAAAAATACCAAAACAAGTACGTATCATCAGTGTTGTAGCCTGGGGTCGACGGGTGTTTCGGGTCTCGCAACAACATACCCAGCCGGGGTTGATCAAGCTGGGGTTGATATATATATATATATATACACACACACACACACACACACACACACACACACACACACACACACACACACACATATATATATATAAAACTGCTCAAAAAAAGTTCGGAAACTTAACTTCGGTCAATTATATCTCCCCTTTAATAATACCAATTGGTATTGTGTTTTATATCATTTTTATCGTTGATTAGTCACCTTTACAACAAGGTACAGCTTGTAAGGATTGGGCATTCGTGGAATGAGCAACACAGCTAAACGTGTGGGTAGCGCCTCCAAAAAAATTGCCAAAATCACCCAATATGCTTCTGTTGGTAATCGCTCTTGTTTTGAGCAACCTGCCAGCACACACCTGCTGAGAGGTGTGTGCCAGTAGTCACAGGTGTGTGACTGCCTCACAGGTGAGTGACTGGCAACTTTGTTGAGTTTGTGTATGCTCCAAGCAGCAACACTGCCCCCATGGAAAGATGCCATGTTTGTCCCTTCAGGATAAGGCCCGTGCAATAGGGCAAGTGAAGCTGGTGTTCCGTTATGCAGAGTGACAGCATTATTTGGTGTCAGCCCTGGTACCATTTCCAAACTTAGGACCAAGTTCTGTGAGACTGGTGAAGTCAACAGGGAAGACAACAACCCAAGACCCCTTGCTTCACTGAGGAACCATAGATTTACAGGCAAGATTTGCACAATGGTACCAAAGACAGATGTCAACGTTGCAGGGCCCAGGCTCAGGTCACACACCTGTGACTGGCACACACCTGCCTGCAAATGGTACCAGGGCTGACATCAAATAATGCATAATCTGCGTAACGGAACACCAGCTTCACTTGCTTGGAGCATACACAAACTCAACAAAGTTGCAGAACCCATGTTCAGGTGCCAGTCACTCACCTGTGAGGCAGTCACACACCTGTGACTACTGGCACACACCTCTCAGCAGGTGTGTGCTGGCAGGTTGCTCAAAACAAGAGCGATTACCAACAGAAGCATATTGGGTGATTTTGGCAATTTTTTTGGAGGCGCTACCCACACGTTTAGCTGTGTTGCTCATTCCACAAATGCCCGATCCTTACAAGCTGTACCTCGTTGTAAAGATGACTAATCAACGATAAAAATGATATAAAACACAATACCAATTGGTATTAGTAAAGGGGAGATATAATTGACTGAAGTTAAGTTTCCAAACTTTTTTTGAGCAGTTTATATATATAGGCACGCACGCACGCACGCGCGCACGCACACGCACACACACACACACACACACACACACACACACACATATATATATATATATATCGTGTTAACTAGCTTGAAAACCGTGTACCTGTGTATTATTCCAATTGAGATGCTCTGTCTCCATCAACTGGAAATAAAACAGAAAATGTCTTATAAATAAGCTACTAGTGATCTCCTTTCAATGGATGGATGAATGGATGGAGGGAGGGGGGATGGCTGGGTGGGTGGGTGAGAGATTAATATATGAATGGATGAATGATTAATAAATGATTTTTTTTACTTTGTTGATGCATTTTGGCTGGTTGCATGAAGCACCTTCAGTTAGATTTTCCTTAAAAATGCACTTACGGTTTACCATCAGGACACAGAAAACACAGACATTTATAGACAATACAGCAATAGATGTTACAGAATACACATCCCTTACAAAAGGGAAATGTATAGGCTTTTGGCATGGATAAGCAGAGACATCTATACAGTAATTATCAACTGAGATGTTTGAAATATATAAGTCAATTGTAAACCTGGAAATCACAAAGCAACACGTCATTGAAACCTTTTTGTTAGTTGGTTTGGTTTTCTTGAAACGGACTGGTTTAATTATCCCATCACAGTGGCTAAACTCGGGTCACAACAATGCAGAATCAGTGGAGAACTCATTCTTGGCATTTGAAACATAATGGATTATGCTTCTTTTTTTTTACACATTAGTGCCACCTGCTGTCAGATGAAAGCTATGATCCAGTATTTGTAATAAAATCCACATTATGCAAAAGAAGGAGGGGAGAGAAGTCAATGAAAGCTTTTGTTTTTGTAGGATAATGTTTCTAACCTGCTAAAATGGGAGTCAATTCAATTTGGTCTTAACACTAGATGTTGTCATTTGTGCTTTAAAAATCTAACAAAAATGTCCTAAGAATATAGACTTTTTAAAAAATGTATATTTTGCTACATCGCAAATTATCAATGAAAATATCAAAATATCCTCTTAGTATCAATTCTATTGGTCGGACAGTAAATTCCAAGACATTGTTCTCAGTTCTACATTTCTGTACAGCTACTACCCTGTGTTTGGGGGGGGGGGGGACTATGCTAAATGGTTTTGTACACTGACCGTACTTTGTGGAATGGAGCAGGGTTCGATTTATGGTGTAGGGGGTGCAGGGGAGAAATCAGTAAATTTTACGATTTATTTGTATCACCCTATATACGTATGACAAAGCATATAGGGCTTAGGTGTTTTTTTCTAATTCTTTTTTTGTTTTGTTTTTTACAAATCAAACAGTGGAATGGAGCACAACACAAGTTGGCTAATAGTGCACTTAACTAGCCATAGGTAACATTTCACAAGCCAAAGGTAAATGTTGCTAACCTACATTTGACTGGTTGTGTTTAGCGTTAATTTCAAACCCTCTTCATTTGTGCAAACATTCCTTAATGCTGTCAACTTAGATCCATCTCCCCATCAGTTTGGGGGTCCCTGGCCTGATAACGTTGAAGACCCCTGGCCTATAGTGCTTCTTTTGGGCTTGTTTTCCTAGACCTGGTTGCTTATTTCTCTCACAGAATCTGGCAACACTGCCAGAAACAATACATGCCGCTGTTTAGATGCCTCAATAAAATTATACAGTGTGCTAAAAAACGAAAATAAATGTATTGAAAAAAAGAAAAAAAAAACTGTGATATGTCTTCTTTTATATTCCTGAACCGATTATCTGACAAAGGACGCAATCATTCAAAAATAGTGTTTGATCACAAACTGGTCCAGCCGGCTGCCATAGACTTCAATGTATTTCACCAAACTTCCGGTTCCAGTTTTGGATCTCATGTCATGTCCCATGCGTGTCAATGGTGTCTGCCCTGACCCTAGGCTGACTCTACCTTCTTTTCTAATTACCTCTTGGTACAGACTAGGTATTTGAACGTCTTAACAAGGTGATTGACATCAGCTGGAGGGGCCAGTCTGACTAGAACTACAGGAAACATGGACTGCAGTCCATTTTTGTCCAGGAATAATTGACATTCTGTACTATGATGTCACAGTCGCCAAAATCATGTTAAAAATACCAAAACAAGTACGTATCATCAGTGTTGTATCCTGGGGTCGACGGGTGTTTCGGGTCTCGCAACAACATACACCCTCGCCCAGGTGACCCAGCCGGGGTTGATATATTTTTATATATATATATATATATATATATATATATATATATATATATATATATATATATATATGAATGGATGAATGATTAATTGTCACGGTGTGGTTCTGGAGGTGTAGGACCCAAGTGCAAGATGAGAGGCAGAGGCAGCGTAGCTCAAATTAAAGTGTTTATTAACACCAAACAAAGGGAGTAGGCAGTAATCAAAGTCCAGGTACAGGCAGAGTCGATACACAAGTAAGCAGTCAGAATAAGGAGGACGTACAGGGGAAACTAAACTGGGAAAGCTAGGTGAACTAAGTACAAAGCATCAACTAGGCAAGGACTAACAAATAACTCACACGACTGTAAGCAACGAACCAACAGGGAACTTAATCAAACACAGGACTTAAATAGACAGGGGATTAACAGGACGCAGGTGAACACAACAGGCAATCAACACAGGATAGGCTAACAGGCAAGGAGCACAGGTGACTAGGTTTACAATAATCACAGGGAGGTGAGACAAGACAGGAAACAGTAAACAAGGCAGACAGGAAACACTACTACAAAACAAGAGTACGGAAAACCAAGGCCAGGGCAACAGAGTTACAATACAAATGCAGAATATAAAGAACGGCCTAACCAGGCCTAAAGAACAGCCCATAGGAGTCCAACACCATATAAGGGCATTCAAGGTCCGAATAATAAAGTCATCGTCCACAGCCCGAGGAGCGGACTGTGACATTAATAGATGCATTTTTTTACTTTGTTGATGCATTCTGGCTGGTTGCATGAAGCACCTTCAGTTAGATTTTCCTTAAAAATGCGGTTTCCCATCAAGACACAGAAAACATGGACATTTCTAGACAATATAGCAATAGATGTTACAGAATACACATCCCTTACAAAAGGGAACTGTATAGGCTTCTAGTCATGGATAAGCAGAGACATCTATACAGTAATTATCAACTGAGATGTGTGAATACAAGGCAATTGTAAACCTGGAAATCACAAAGCAACACGTCATTGAAACCTTTTTGTTAGTTGGTTTGGTTTGCTTGAAACGGACTGGTTTAATTATCCCATCACAGTGGCTATAGTTATTTCACCATAACACCAACCTCATGCTTCCATTCTTAGCAGCCAAAGTGCATTATGGGAATACACAACCAGTGTTTCTAAAGCGGTGGTCTGAGGACCTGAAAGTGGGTCATTATATCATTTGTCAGGGTCACAGAGAACAACTGTAACCAACAGGAGTGGTATTGTGTGTGTTTTATTTTTTTAAATGTGGTCCTGAGATTGTGGTCGGTGTAAAACTCGGGTCACAACAATGCAGAATCAGTGGAGAACTCATTCTTGCCATTTGAAACACAATGGATTATGCTTCTTTTTTGACACATTAGTGCCACCTGCTGTCAGGTGAAAGCTATGATCCAGTATTTGTAATTAAATCCACATCATGCAAAAGAAGGAGGGGAGAGAAGTCAATGAAAGCTTTTTGTTTTTTTAGGATAATGTTTCTAACCTGCTAAAATGGGAGTCAATTCAAATTGGTTTTAAACCTAGATGTTGTCATTTGTGTTGGCCATTGTTTGTTTGGAGCTTTAACAATCTAACAAAAATGTCCTAAGAATATATACTTTTTTAAAAATGTATATTTTGCTACATCGCAAATTATCAATGAAAATATCAAAATATCCTCTTAGTATCAAATCTATTGGCTGGACAGTAAATTAGAAGTAATCTCCAAGACATTGTTCTCAGTTCTACATTTCTGTACAGCTACTACCCTGTGTTTGGGGGGGGGGCGGGAACAATGCTAAATGGTTTTGTACACTGACCGTACTTTGTGGAATGGAGCAGGGTTCGATTTATGGTGTAGGGGGTGCAGGGGTATGGCAAGCCGTTTTAACATTTAATCGGACCATGCTCCTATCTGTAATATATGTTTTAGATATCCAAAGACACGTTTCTCCTAGTCAAAACTGTATTCTCACTAGTCATAATTGTAATTAAAGATATCCATAATGACATTCTTAATAGTAGAAATTGTATTTCAAGATATCTATAATTTAATTTCTCCTAGTCAAAATTCTATTTCAGATATCTTAAAATCCGTAAAAATATAAGTGGCCGTTTTAACATTTAACAGCTAGACTGGATGTGTATAGTAGATATCTATAATTCAGTTCCTCCTAGTCAAAACTAACGTTTCGGATATCCATAATCTAGGAGGATCTACTCTTTCAGATATCTACAATGCAGTTCTTACTAGGACAAACTACCATTTTAGATATCCGAAATTAAAAAATCATTCCAGACCTCCGTAATTACATTTAGTATGTCCATACATACATATTGACTAGTACAAATGGAATTATGGATATCCACAATTCATATTATTACTAGTTATCTGCAATTAGTATTATGACTAGGAACAATACAATTACAGATATCTGGTGACAGGTAGATATTACGCCATTTTAATATAAAAAGTGTCCATTGACTATCTAGAATTATATTTGTGATATCGCAAATAGCATTTCTCCTAGTTAAAACTGTATTCTTACTAGTCATAAAGTAATTCATCTGTAATTACGTTTAGACTAGTCAAAACTGCATTTTGACTAGTAAAAACTGCATTTTGACTAGTAAAAACTGCATTTTGACTAGTCAAAATCCTTATTACAGATATCTATAACTATATTCTTACTAGTAGAAATAGTATGGCTAGCCGTTTTAACATTTAATAGCTAGACTGGATATCTATAGTTCAGTTCTTCCTAGTCAAAACTAATGTCTCGGATATCCATAATGACATTCCTCCTAGGAGGAACTGTCATTTGAGATATCCGAAACGTCATTCTTCCTAGGAGGAATGACGTCACTTTTCCCATTCATGTGTATTGGGCTTTTAGTTTAGGATATCCGTAACTGCATTCTGGATATCTAAAACCAACATTCTGGATATCTGCAATAGAATTCTTACTAGGACAAACTACCATTTTAGATATCAAAAATTACATAATTTTAGATATCCAAAATTACGACATTTTAGATATCCATAACTATGTAATTTAAAGGGGGGGGGGGGCGAGCCTTATTGTACAGTTTTCATTCTTTTAATCATCCATTTTTGCCAGGCCCAAGGGGTCGGGCTTACATGAGGCTTTGTATCTGTTTCGTCCATACATGGGCAGGGGTCATTTGTCCTCCGGCCCCAGCCAAAAAAGTCTGTCCCCCTTTCGTCCATACATGGGTATCTGTTTCGTCCATACATGGGCAGGGGCCATTTGTCCTCCGGCCCCAGCCAAAAAAGACTGTCCCCCTTTCGTCCATACATGGGTATACACAGGCTGACACGTCATGTGAAGTCCGGCTTAGCCGTGACGTAGTGCATGTTTTGTACCTGTTTCCTCCATGTATGGAGGCTTTGTACCATGAGCCTTTGTACTTGTTTCGTCCATACATGGGCAGGGGCCATTTGTCCTTCGGCCCCAGCCAAAAAAAAGTTTGTGACGTCCCCTTTCGTCACGAACTATTCATGACATCATGAACTTCAGTTATAAAGTGGTTTGTAGGTGTGTTACATACTAGGACTTCATTTTGGGTCTGGCAGAACCAGGTCTCCTGGTCTTGTTTACCTACATATGTAATATTTTCAAGCAAAGGACCTATACTGTACACATGTCTGCTATCATAAACAAAGTTTTTCAATTGATTTAACAGGACGTGAGTTAATAAAACGAAAAAGGACGCTGTCCTATGTTAAAATTTAAGCCCATATGAGTCTTGAGATACAATTCTAATGCCTCGTTACACTGCTAAAAAACTACAATAAACAAATCGTTTTCAATTATACTTCATTCACGTACCTGTTTAACATTGTTTTCATACCAAGGATGAAGACTATATTTAAGTGATAACTTATCATATGTACCAGACGTTGGTGTGTTTGTGTCAATTCCTTGTTGGTAAAATACATTGATTACAACAACGTTATGGTTTGAGTTGATTGAAATATTTAAAAAATCCCAAACTGATTTAGAATAGTAGAATGACAGCTGACTGAACACAATATTGCCACGAGTTTTGGAAGGGCCCATGCAAGCATAATCTGCAATGACCCCTGCAGGTTTAAACATGTAACAACACCCCAAATCAATCAGCTTTACAGTCTATATGATATAGAAAAGAAGTCCTTTTGAATTTGCAAGATTTATTGCACCCCACCCCACCCCAACATGTGCATTCATCTTGTCAACTTAGCATATAGAATGCATTTAAAGGTGCATCGAAAATAGGTTACAATGCATTGATAGGCTAATAACAGACATATTAAGGCTAATAACAGACATATCAAGACGGAACCATTTTGAGGTATAACTTTCAATGCAAAGGACACCACAAGAATGAACTAGTGCAAAGGACAATATTTCAAAGGTAAAACTCTCAGTGACCTCTGTGGCTCAAAGAACATGCCACACAGAACAAAGTGCATAAAAACCGTTGCATTCAGAACCATTATGTCTTCACACAATAACATTAGGCTATATGAAAGAGAACAAATTAGCCTACATTATAAGACTGACCTCTCAATAGCCTACACAAAGACCACAAAACATTAAAAAGACAGCATCGTACAAGGAACAAGGAATGTACACAAAACACAATATATTATTAATATACTCTATCGTGAGAGGTTGTTGCTTGCCAAAAACCAGATGCAAGCAACACCATAGTACTGTATATGTCTATAATTACTAGTCTATGGGTTGTTGTATGGTGGATTAGTAATAAGTACATAATTTATCAACGTTTTAGCTGGAAATTGAATAACTATTGAATAACATAAATATTCTAAAGGGATCCCCATGACTTTAATATTAACACAAAAATCGGCCTCCTGGTAGCGCTGTAAAAGGCCCATGTGAGAAATTGGGGCCAGAGGTTCTGCTCTGGAATTCAGTGAGTGTGTGTGCACAGTTTCACTGCCATCAGGCCAGCTATTGCTGTACGACGACGACTGAAGTCGTCTTGTGGTAGAAAGGGAAGCAAGTTCCTGTCAATGAATCCAACAGTGCTGGAGATTAGCTGTACAAAGACAGAATGACGACAGATGGGGTGCAAAACATAGTGACAATAATTGGCTACTCTAAACAA
This sequence comes from Gymnoscopelus braueri, assembly GCF_963280865.1. Lineage (NCBI taxonomy): Eukaryota > Metazoa > Chordata > Actinopteri > Myctophiformes > Myctophidae > Gymnoscopelus > Gymnoscopelus braueri. Next base: position 10,789,361 of record NC_137620.1, on the reverse strand, counting down.
ATCTGGTGGAAGCTGATCTGCAGAAGTTTTCCAGTCATGGATTAGGTAAAGTTTAGATAGCATTATAGAACGGAATCAACAATTATTAAAATGTGCCATATTGATATAGCCTAATCATTTTCAAGTAGGGTATCATCTTTGCACTCACTCTCTTTGAGACGTGATAAGCACTGGTATCTGTTTATTTTTAAAGCTATCTCAGGAATGCTCCCCCCATATATTTGTAATATGTTGGATCAGAAGCCTAGTACCCACCAGACCCATTCGAGTGACTTCCTGACGCTCAAGGTTCCATTTGTGAATTCAGAACTAGGCAAGGCAGCATTCTCTGCTAGTGCACCATCTGCCTGGAATGAGCTTCAGAAGTCCCTAAAAATCAGGCTACTGCCCTCATTGGGTCAATATAGAGCAATGGTTTCCAGCACCTTTGTACCAGACTGTAACTGTTTTATTTAAAGTTCCTGTTCTTTCGTTGAAATACTGAGTATTTCTATTCTCTGATTAGTAATTAATTGATGTATGTAAATGTATTCCTGTTGATTATGCTGATTATGTTGTATCTCGGCTACATTGAAAATGAGGGCTTGCCCTCAACTGTACTCCGAGTTGAAATAAAGGTTAAAAAAAAAAAAAAAAAAAAAAAAAGTGATGAACATCATTGCATATCTCTGTGGATAATGGCATTAAATCAAACCTTGGTCCCTATGACAAGGGAGTTTTTTTCATTGATGTCTTGTTATAGGCTAGTCGCTAGTGGATAGGTCAAGACATATGCAAACAGCACTCAATTTAAAGGGATATGAAACCCCAGGCTGATTTTCTACTTTGTTTTCCAGTTCCGGTTAAAAACTATGGCAAATAAAAAATATGGCATGCTATGTATTGTAAGAAACACAAGGTGCAACAAATTAATAATGGGTCTGTTAGATTTAGATGTGTCAGCACTGACAGGCCTGAATCCAAAACACCCATTATTAATGATTGCCGTAACCATCAGTGACACCAGAGAGTTCCTTCGTACCTCTCTTCTCTGAGCCCATCACAGTAGCAGGGCAAAGTCGCGTGGTTTCTACTGCCCAGATGTTAGACACATCTTAACTTTTAAATGTGATACTTTAGAAATGCTATAATCAACATTTATCTTGTACCTTCAGGAATCACAAGCACTACATGCCCAGCATTAAGGCAATCACCTGTCACAATTACCATCTCTTGGTCTGCTAAGAGGGACTGGCTCGCAGCAAATAATGGGTATGTTCGTTTTAGATGTGTCAGCACTGACACGCCTTTATCTAACTCACCCATTATTAAAGATTAGTTGTAGCTGTTTGCTTACATTATTGTAAGATGCCTCATATGACCATCTGAATGCCATAAGCAATATTCATGTACCTAATATCTCAGGAATTGCCGCAACCATCAGTGACACCAGAGTTCCTTTTACCTCTCATCTCTGAGCCCACCACAGTAGCAGAGCAAAGTCACATGGTTTCTACTGTTTCATTTCTCTTGTACATTCAGGAATCATGAGTACTAAATGGTGCATTTATATAGCGCTTTTAGCCAAAGCGCTTTACAGAGATTGTGCATTACATTCACCCATTCATACACTAACCATGCAAGGCACCAACCTGCTCATCGGGAGCAATAAGGGGTTCAGCATCTTGCTCAAGGACACTTCAACATTAACTCTGGGGGAGCCCGGGATCGAACTGGGAACTTTGCAGTTCACATCCAGCCTCTACCCCTGAGCCACTGCCGCCCCTGTACTACATGCCCAGCAGGATGAAGAGAATCACCAGTCCCTCTTAGCAGACTTAGTGGGCCCACTCTTCGCAGCTCCAACATTGCACCCACATTTCTCCAGTCCTTGATGACTCAAAGAAAAAATGTTTTCTCTATATCCTTGCCCACTTGAAACTTGACACTTTAAAGTTGTGGTTTAATGTAAACCATTGCACTTTTGATTAAATAATGAAATGTTTGTGCACCATCTGTTCAGTAGCCTTTGCAATGTAGACTGATGTTCTAAAGAAAAGTGACTGAATAAAATGGAGTGAACATTTTAATTGATCACCATTGTGTTTAACCTCTAACATTTTTCATATCAAGGACCCTTAAATGGACCTCCATTTGATTTTGGGTCAGAGACACAAATAGCCTATGAGAATATTTTGTTATTGTTAGAATAGGCCTATGATTTTGACAGTCCATGACCAGTATCTAGCCTAAGCCTATTGCTTGTAGAGCGAACTATGATCAGAACAGCCATTCTCCTAATCTAGGCTAAATTGTCTAATTGTGTTAATTTTGTGATATTTAGGATATTCTGGCATGTTTAATTATCAATTTGCTGGGGAGCCCCTTAATGGCCCTTGTTGGTCCCCGGACCTCATGTTGAGAACCACTGACCTAGGCTACAACTGACATTGATATAATTAACCAACATGGCTCCAGTGTGATCTGGATTATGGAGAGGACATGTGTAACCCTAAAGAAAGGTGAGGATTGGACTAATTTCAGACAATGGCGACATTAACATAATAAATGTATTTGACAATCAGCGTGGTCATTTGCTCGTATAGGATTATACTGAAGCATCAATGAGCGTTCGATCTTGGGAACCCATAAAAAAAAGGAAAACAGCGCCCTCTGCTGTTTTTTTTCCTTTGAATTTGTTAGCGCAGCTCGTAATCTGTTGAAACTGAGAGATTAATGAGCGTTAGATGACAGAAATCTAACTTAATTGCTTGATTTTAGGGTAGTTTATCTGACCGCGCCGTTCGCCTATAATGAAGCGCCACTTAGGCGCAGGGAACTTAAAGCTATGTAAATGTGAGCGACGCAAACGGCGCCACGGCGGCCATGACACATTTAACCAATCAGAGTCCACAAGCCACTGACGTAGGTGAAAGGAAAGCGATCATATTGCAGTTATAGATATCTAAAACTGCATTATGGATAGGAAGAATTACAATTACGGATATCCATAATATAAATACAGATATATTGAACTGTATTTTTCCTAGCACAATTGCAGTTGTGGATATCCATAATTCGATTAGTTCTAGTCATAATATGAATTGTAGTTATATTTAATTACATTTTGGATATACAAAATGTAATTATGGAGGTCTGGAACGATTCTTTTATTTTGGATATCTAAAATGGTAGTTTGTCCTAGTAAAAACTGCATTGTAGATATCTGAAAGAGTACATCCTATAGCAGCGCTACTCAACCCGCGGCCCACGGGCCGCATTCGGCCCGAACGCAGCGTCTTGGCGGCCCCCTCATGTTTTTTTTTTTAAATTTTAAGCACAGGATAAAAATATACATTTCCGTTCAAATATATGGGTTGCTAAAACATTTTTCAAAAACAAACAGACAGACATACATACAGGTGCGTCAATTGTTACAGGTATAATGCATAGTTTTCTATGCATTTCGGGTTTTTGGGGGGGTTTGACCCCCACATTTTTCCGGCCGCGCGCTTTGCCGCGCGCCCAGGATAGGTGTCCCTTATTTCAATCTCTGGGAGTTGGCAACCCTAACCTTGCCATACCTTAGCTTTTGCTGGACTGATGCCACTGGACATACACACAAAATAAACTGGTACAGTGAAAAGAATATGATGTCAAAATGTAAATTTTCTTGTGTGTTACAAAATCGAAAAATCCAAAATAGGACCGTCATTTTTATGGCGGCCCCTTGGACTTTTGGTATTTTGCTGAGTGGCCCCTGAGCCATCTTAAGTTGAGTAGCCCTGTCCTATAGTAAGAATTCAATTGTAGATATCCAGAATGTTGGTTTTAGTTATCCAGAATGCAGTTACGGATATCCAAAATTAAAAGCCCCATACACATGAATGGGAAAAGTGACGTCATTCCTCCTAGGAAGAATGACGTTTCGGATATCTCAAATGACAGTTCCTCCTAGGAGGAATGTCATTATGGATATCCGAAACGTTAGTTTTGACTAGGAAGAACTGAATTATAGATATCTATTATACATATCCAGTCTAGCTATTAAATGTTAAAACGGCTACTTATATATATTTTTTAAGGATTTCAAGATTCATTTTGACTTGGACAAATACAGCTTTAGATATCGTGAAATACAATTTCTACTAGTAAGAATGTCTTTTGGATATATTTAATTACCATTATGACTAGTAAGAATACAGTTTTTACTAGGAGAAATGCTATTTGAGATATCTAAAATATAATTGTAGATAGTCAATCAACCCTTTTATGTTAAAATGGCGTCTTATCTACCTGTCACCAGATATCCATAACATATTTATGTATATCTGTAATTGTATTGTTCCTAGTGATAATACTAATTGCAGATATCTGAAATTACATTTGTACTAGTAATAATATGAATTGTGGATATCCATAATTCCATTTGTACTAGTCAATATGTATTTATGGACATACTAAATGTAATTACGGAGGTCTGGAATGATTTTTTAATTTCGGATATCTAAAATGGTAGTTTGTCCTAGTAAGAACTGCATTGTAGATATCTGAAAGTGTAGATCCTCCTAGTAAGAATTCTATTGCAGATATCCAGAATGTTGGTTTTAGATATCCAGAATGCAGTTACGGATATCCGAAACTAAAAGCCCAATACACATGAATGGGAAAAGTGACGTCATTCCTCCTAGGAAGAATGACGTTTCGGATATCTCAAATGACAGTTCCTCCTAGGAGGAATGTCATTATGGATATCCGAGACTTTAGTTTTGACTAGGAAGAACTGAATTATAGATATCTACTATACACATCCAGTCTAGCGATTAAATGTTTAAACGGCTTGCCATACTAGGCTGACTCTACCTTCTTTTTTAATTACCTTGACCTCTTGGTACAGACTAGGTATTTGAACGTCTTAACAAGGTGATTGACATCAGCTGGAGGGGCCAGTCTGACTAGAACTACAGGAAACATCGACTGCAGTCCATTTTTAGTCCAGGAATAATTGACATTCTGTACTATGATGTCACAGTCGCCAAAATCATGTTCAAAATACCAAAACAAGTACGTATTATCAGTGTTGTATCCTGGGGTCGACGGGTGTTTCGGGTCTCGCAACAACATACACCCTCGCCCAGGTGACCCAGCCGGGGTTGATATATATATATACATACATACATACATACATACATATATACATATACATACATACATACATACACACACACACACACACACACACACACACACACACACACACACACACACACACACACACACACACACACACACACACACACACACACACACATATATATATATCGTGTTAACTAGCTTGAAAACCGTGTACCTGTGTATTATTCCAATTGAGATGCTCTGTCTCCATCAACTAATAAAACTGAAAATGTCTTATAAATAAGCTACTAGATTTATAGACAATATAGCATTAGATGTTACAGAATACACATCCCTTACAAAAGGGAAATGTATAGGCTTCTAGTCATGGATAAGCAGAGACATCTATACAGTAATTATCAACTGAGATGTGTGAATACAAGTCAATTGTAAACCTGGAAATCACAAAGCAACACGTCATTGAAACCTTTTTGTTAGTTGGTTTGGTTTGCTTGAAACGGACTGGTTTAATTATCCCATCACTCGGATCACGCTAAACTCGGATCACAACAATGCAGAATCAGTGGAGAACTCATTCTTGGCATTTGAAACATAATGGATTATGCTTATTTTTTTTACACATTAGTGCCACCTGCTGTCAGGTGAAAGCTATGATCCAGTATTTGTAATTAAATCCACATTATGCAAAAGAAGGAGGGGAGAGAAGTCAATGAACGCTTTTAGTTTTTGTAGGATAATGTTTCTAACCTGCTAAAATGGGAGTCAATTCAAATTGGTTTTAAAACTAGATGTTGTCATTTGTGTTGGCCATTGTTTGGAGCTTTAAAAATCGAACAAAAATGTCCTAAGAATATAGACTTTAAAAAAAATACATATATTTTACTACATCACATATTACCAATGAAAATATCAAAATATCCTCTTTTTTTACCAATTCTATTGGCCGGACAGTACATTAGAAGTAATCTCCAAAACATTTTTCTCAGTTCTACATTTCTGTACAGCTACTACCCTGTGTTTGGGGGGGATGCTAAATTGTTTTGTACACTGACTGTACTTTGTGGAATGGAGCAGGGTTCGATTTATGGTGTAGTGTAGGGGGTGCAGGGGAGAAATCAGTCAATTTTACGATTTATTTGTATGACCCTATATACATATGACAAAGCATATAGGGCTTTTTTATTTGTTTTGTTTTTTACAAATCAAACAGTGGAATGGAGCACAACACAAGTTGGCTAATAGTGCACTTAACTAGCCATATAGGTAACATTTCACAAGCCACAGGTAAATGTTGCTAACCTACATTTGACCGGTTGTGTTCAGCGTTCATTTCAAACCCTCTTCATTTGTGCAAACATTCCTTCATGCTGTCAACTTGAGAAAGAAAACAAACACAACGGGGGGCAATCGTTTCATTTCACAGCAGGTGGGTATTTTTTTTAGGAGATTCTGAATTGGTGGGGGGGTTTGTGGTTAAAGACAACCCCTCACATCCAGGTGAATCAAAACAAGTGCACCCCGCTTAAGTAACATATTATCAGAATGAAAAACAGGCAAGTCAAAAACCCTGATATTTGTCACACATCAGCACAACAAAACAAAACAATATAAGGTTTAATTTTTTTTTCTTTATCTTCTTTTTCTCCTTTACTTGTAAATACTGCAAAGAGCCAGTTTCAGTCTCCACGGTATCATTTGGCCCTTCCAAACTGTTCAATACCGTGCCATGAAAGTGCCTGCATGGTTTCTCAAACAGCTTCCATATGCTAGACGATGCAGACCAACTACGCATGTGTTCAGTCGCTTTGGATAACAGCAGTGCCCAAATTTGTAATGTTGCATTTCCCTCTAATTCCACCCCTTCACAAAAGTTCCCCCCTTCCCAAAATAAATACACAAAATAAGACCAAACTCACTCCTCAACATTACAGATGTTCACCAAGACATTTCAAACATGCTCTTGTTTTGCTCACGTTAATAAAAATAAACACAAACTGCTGCAATAACTCTCCCTTGCACACATCGTTTTTGTTATATATATATATAAAACACATACATCCCTACAGCTGACACAGGCAAGAACGTGGCAGAACCGGGACCATGAGATAAAGTTGGTCCAAAAAAGAATAAAACATAAATAATTGTCTGGTGTTTAAATCCCCAACAAAATGAGCTACATCAAAAGGCAAAAGAGAATCCGCTGGCAGATTCTGAGCTGACTCCCCTGCTGAAAAAACCAGCACAAACCAGCTTATGGTGGTTGCTGGTTTTAGCTGGTTTTAGCTGGTATTAGCTGGTCTTAGCTGGTCTTAAGCTGGTTTAGATGGCATACCAGGCTGGACAAGCTGGTCAGGCTGGTCAGGCTGGTTTGCCAGTGTAGTTGGTTAGCTGGTCACTAAGCTGGATTCTGCTGGTCTTTGCTGGTCAGCCAGCTGGCTGGCTGGACTGACCAGCAAAGCCAAGCTGGTAGCTGGTCTTTGCTGGTCAAATGGGTGGACTGCCCAGCAAAGACCAGCTTACCAGCTAGACTTAGCTGGTCAGATGGCTGGACACTGGACAGACCAGCAAAGACCAGCTTAGCAGCTGGTCAAGTTTGGTTAGATCAGTGGTTCTCAACATGTGGATCGGGACTCCCAGGGGGGTCCCCACGTGATTTGGGGGTGGTCCCCAGATGACAGTGAAGTGATAATTTAAGGACCTTTAAGACCTTTTTAGTACCTAAAAAAAACACCATTACTGCATCAAAAGTAATCAACAAACTATACTATAAAAAAATGTCAAACATTGGCCAAATTGTCTAACAATAATAATAATATAAGAAAACATTTTGAAAATAGCAGATCTACAAGCTCACAACACCTTCCTTGCGAGGCGTTGTGAGCTTGAAGATCTGCTATTTTCACAATAGAGTCAAACTAAACGTAATGCATCAACTCCTACATTCCAAGTGCTTTAAGGGTGGGGGGTCCCCAGTTCAAATATGATTATTTTGGGACGTCGCGGCCTGAAAGGGTTGAGGACCACTGGGTTAGATCACGTGTGTGTTTCCCAAAACAGTGGGTCGGGGCCCATTTGTGGGTCATGTACACATCACGAGGAAAGATCCTTTTTTTTGTTTCCTACAAAAATATATTACTATATTATTTCAAAACATTTCCCACCCAAAAATCTAAAATCTTCATCAATAAAAAAACTAATAAATACAAAATCTAAGAAATTCCATCAATTAATAAAAAAAAGCATGCAGTGAAAATAGCAGATCTACAAGCGTTGTGAGCTTGCAGATCTGCTATTTTAACTAGTTTGGATCCCGGGGAGACATCATACCTGCCATTAGACTGTGAAGATTTTCTTCTGTTACAATTGCCCCCCCCCCCCCCCCAGTATATACAGTATATTTTATTGTATTGTATTGTATTGTATTGTATTGTATTGTATTGTATTGTATTGTATTGTATTGTATTGTATTGTATTTTACTTTACATTTCTTGTCCTTTGCTTGTGATGTGACATAAATATTATATTTAATAATAATAATAATAATAATAATAATAATAATAATAATAATAATAATAATAATAATAATAATAATGTATTATTATTATCATGACAACATTCATCCAAACTTATTTACTTAATTTCGCAATTGGCAAATAATATGCTAGTTTGATTCTAAATAACACTTTTTTTTGCTATGGTTACCAAAATGAACAGATCTACATCTTGTCGCAATTTGACGTGTTGTGAGCTTGTACATCTGTTTTTACAGAGAAGTGGGCCCTTTATGGGCCCTGAGCAGTGTTGCCATATCTGCTTATTATAAGTGACTTTGGTCTTGTTTTTCTGTAAAGTTGCTTGTAAATATTAGTGAAATATTTCACTTATTATTTTTGAAAATAGCAGATCTACAAGCTCACAATGTGTTGCAAATGCGACGCACTGTGAGCTTGTAGATCGGCTATTTTCAAATAGGTTTAAAGTGCAAATGTCGCTTCTTTTGGGCTTAATTTTTTTCACAGACCTGGCTGCTTATTTCTCTCACAAAATCTGGCAACACTGTCTCAGCAGGCTCGCGACCCTTGAACTCTATGCCCGCGACCGCTCGAGATGCGCGGGGAGAATGAATGCTGTCTGACAGTCGAGCTGCCTCCCTGCAGGCTGGAGCTCTCACTTCAATAGAAAGTTAGATAAATTGCGTTGCTTTGGATTCATCAAAAATAATTATAAACCGGCTTCAGAGAAGATAAAAGAAAGAAGAAGAAGCGGCGGACATTTTAGGTGAGTGTTGACACACAGAAATACTATTTATGTAGGCGTTTTAGGCTACTATTACTGTATTGAAGTGCGTAGGCTGCTGTGTTCGAAGTCAATCACAAGTGACTCATGTCATGACCCAACTCTACACATTTAGTTATTTAATTTGTCTTGATAAAGGGATTATGACAATAATTACAATAAATTATTGTGGGAATATACAATATAATTTATACTATAGGCCACTACTGCTTGCCTGTGTGCCGCTCAAAACTAAATTCAGAATATGACGTCTGTGTGTGTGTGTGTGTGTGTGTGTGTGTGTGTGTGTGTGTGTGTGTGTGTGTGTGTGTGTGTGTGTGTGTGTGTGTGTGGACACATGCTTTCAGTGATGAAGCTACAGAGTGTTTTAATATCCCGTGAACTCTGAACATTAATGATTCCCTTGTCTGTCTGTCTGTCTGTCTGTCTGTGTGTGTGTGTGTGTGTGTGTGTGTGTGTGTGTGTGTGTGTGTGTGTGTGTGTGTGTGTGTGTGTGTGTGTGTGTGTGTGTGTGTGTGTGTGTGTGTGTGTGTTATTATTACACATTTCTTTGGCTGCAGTGGCCAAAATGAATGGTTTGCAGCCCTACTAAAAGAGAAAAAGGAAGAGAGAACCATTATGTGTTATGCCCCCCCCCTCCCACAAAGAGAAGAAAACAGTTTGAAGGTAAAGTGATATTGTTTTGTTAAATGTTAAAGTAATCATTGCTTGTTCAGTAACAGGGGTCTCCCAGACTCTCCACCTCTTTAGTAAGCCGAAAATGCATTTCCAGGAATACCAAATTTAACCAATCAGAACTCATACAGGATACAGGATAAATAAGTTACAATTGGAAGTGATGACACAAAGAAGTGGGCATACAAAATTTGAACCCATTTAGACCAGGAACGCATCTGTGTAATTGTTTTGATTTCTTTGGCTAGACCTTTGGCTTGAACCCGGTTTCCTGAGCAAGTGCTGTAACCTTTTACCATTGAGCTAATAGAGCCTGCCTGCTTGCTCAGGTGATACATTGAATCTTGACCATCAGATCAAAATTCATGTCAGATCCTGTGTCTAGGTGAGACATGACCTTTGACACTATCTAAATGTCTCAATAGAAGAGCAGGGAGACTAAATACAACCACCCCAATTATATAAGTTATATTGTATTATTTGTATTAACATACTCTAACATACAGATTGTATAAGTTATATTGTATTAATATACTCTACGATACAGGTTGCATAAAATTACATTTTATTCCACTTTAACTTTCTAACAAAAAACATCTTGTTTTATCCAAAATATATTACTTGCACTACCTTTAGACTCTGACTCGTCTGAATACGGTGGAGATGCTGTTGTTCCCCAAGCTATCCACGACGAAATGTCAAGTACAGTCATACCCAGAAGAAGGCCAAAGAGTTGGAGCTGGACCTACAGCATCTTAAAACTAAGTAAGCAATGACTAATGTTAACGAAACAGTTGCATGAGTTTGCTCTTCTCTTTTTGTATATATCGATATGTTGGTTATTTGTTCGCATGTTCTTTTTTACTTTTTTAGATCTTGACCACAAATGTTAAAAAACATTATATAGAAAGCATGTTAAATGGAGTGGACAGATGCTAGGCTCATTATTAAACTGGTATCCTACTAAGGCATACATCAATTCAGTTTTTATTTTTTATTTTTCCGTACCCTGTTCATGCTTTAAGATGCAACAAATTAGAGATTGCAAAACAGAAACTGGAGGAAGGGCCCCAATATAGCTCTGCAGCAAAGCCTGACATCCCTGCTGCAGATAAGCAAACCAGTGACAGCATAGGTGTGTTTAGACAGTGATACTGTTCTACGGAAAATGGTGACAATGTGTACAATATAAGTACTGTGATACTGCCAAAAGGAGCTTAAATATGATTCTCTACATTTTCAGTTGCAACTTCCTCCGTTTCCTCTTCCCCCGAGTCAGACGATTTGGCATCGACACCTGGGATGTTTGACGGCAACGGTGACAAGGTATTGAAGAAACATACTGTGTAGGACAGTGGTTCTTAAAAGTGGGGTTCCACAGTGTCCCCAGCTAAATAAGAAACAGTTATCATTTCAAAAATAGGCAACGTGTCATGATGCATCGTGAGCTTGTAGATCAGCTATGTTTTGCTATTTTTGAACTATTTTTGAACAGTTTTGCCTATGGCATGAACAAAATAGGGATGCCGGGTGGAAAAGGTTAATTTCACTACTATTTTACCAGCTAGAATGTAATCCAATGACAATGTACTGTATAAGAATTACTTCAACTCTCCCCACCTACAGTATAGACAGTTGTAGAATTCTGTACTAAATGTAATCCAACAATTAACATCTTCTCTATTGGAGGTCCATGGCACCAACTCTTTTCTAAATGGGTCCACATTTGGGGGTCCTTGAAAATGTAATTTCTTTACAGTAAATTCTGTTTGAAGTGGGCCTGCTTTTGTCAAAAATGAGTCTGAAATGTCATGGTAAAATGTTTTTTAATTTCTAAAACATGTGTTGTTTTCTTCTGTTTCAGGTCCACATTGGCTCTGGTGTGTGGCTCGAAAAGGAGATCTGGAAGATGGTGGCAGCAAACACCAAGGACTCCCTGTTCATGAAGGAGCTTGCTGTTGCCATTTGGGGGACAACAACCCTGAAGACCATGCAGGAGCCTTACAAAGAATGCCCCACTAGCAAGGGGGAGGCCAAACCCCCCTGACCGCAGGACTCAGAAGAGGTATGTTTACTGAGGGGTGGGGGGGTTCATTATGACTTGATCTCATAATTCAATCTGCTCTGTGCATGACTGTAGTTCTCTTTTCCAGAAGGTGGAATTCCCGTTAGCGTTACCTGTTCAGTTTTTCATACCTTCATTTGGTTGTCTCAGCAGCATACTGTTTCAACCAGAAACACATATGGAGATGTTGGTTGTAGCCAATCAAATGAAGCTATGAAAAACTGATCGGGAAACGGGAATGTCACCTTCTGGAAAAGAGATTATATTAAGCTTATTAATCAATCATAAAAGAAAATACTCTATTGTAATAAAATCGATTTTATGGCTGAAAGAAATGCCGATCTACAAGCTTGCAACTCGTTGGACGTGTTGTGAGCTTGTAGATCAAAAAAGTAATCAATAGAATAATCGCAAGTAGAATAATTGGTAGTGGCAGCCCTACATGCATGTTTGGCAGGGGTAGCTTTTTCCCCCAAATTGTTGTTGTCCATTGTAGCCATCTGACTTATTGCCTGCCCACTGTCCACCCACCTTTTTCATTCAAATGCATGTTTTCTAACTGAACTGAAACACGGGGTTAAAAAAACACTTCACCCCATTTTCAACTCATCTTCATATAATTGGTCCTCACTAATACACATTTTAAGATGGCACCATTTATGTCTACTCACTCTGTGTTTCGTTGATAGGTCGTGGACAGTTTAGAAACCTGCCTACCTTTGACATCATCGGTAGGCAGGTTTGGTCATTTAGAACAACTTTATTTGTTCATTATTAATGCAAGAACAATGGCTTCTACCTCTGCATGCAAACTTTCCAGGTAGAGACACACTGTAGTTTCTATTAGCTTGGAATCTCCATTGGTGATGTCACTGGTAGGCAGGTTTCTGAACTGTCCACATTCCACCAATGAGTGGCAGAACGAGTAGACAGAAATGGTGCCATTGTATAATGAACATTAGCGAGGATCAGTTAGTTATATGAAGATAAGGTTGAAAATGGGTGAAGTTTAAGTTACTTTAAGTTTTTCTCAAAACATCACAATTCATTTAACTCACCCCATGCAGTATATTGCTAATTATATTTGTTTTATTGTTGGGGGTTCTTGTTTGTTTTCTTTCAGACTGTTTCCATTGGTGGCTGCAGGGGCAGAACATTCTCACAAAGAGGAAGGCCATGGACCATGGCCAGGACATCAATAGAAAGGACAAGAAATTGTGTGTCTGTGTAGGGGGGGGTTGATATGGGGGTAATGCTTTATAGCGCCACCAGCAGGCCGATTTTTGCAAGACACATTTTTGGCTGCAACTTTACAGATGTTTTCCAAACATCACACACATCGGTATACAGTATCTCCATAGTCATGTAATCAAGACGGATCTGTCCGATTTTTCATATTCTCTCACTCTTTTCCAGTCATTTGAACACTGTGTGTGTGTTAGTGTGTTCCTCAGGTTGAAGTTCATGTATTTATGTGTTTATTTATACATTTATTTGTTATTTAAATGTTGTTTTTGAGGGTTTTTTATAAGTGTTTAATAAATTATTGTTATGTATGAAATTGATACATGATTATTTATGACTTTGTGGATTTTGCTCACTTTTATATAGGCTACTGTAGGCTACTGTTTTTTAAATATACCACGTGCTGTGGGCACCTGGCTGAAATTCACCATGATCATGCATCCTCTCCAGCAAAGTTGGTCACTGCATATCCAGAATACACCTGAATACACATAAATACCAGATAGCAGCTTAAACCAGCTTAAACCAGCTACCAGCTAAACCATCATAAATACCAGCTACCAGCTTAAACCAGCTAAACCATCATAAATACCAGCTACCAGCTTAAACCAGCTAAACCATCAAAAATACCAGCTACCAGCTTAAACCAGCTAAACCATCAAAAATACCAGCTACCAGCTTAAACCAGCTAAACCATCATAAATACCAGCTACCAGCTTAAACCAGCTAAACCATCAAAAATACCAGCTACCAGCTTAAACCAGCTACCAGTTTAAACCAGCAAAACCTACCACCTTAAGCTGGTCAACCACCAAGACCAGCTTAAGGTGTGTTTTGGACGTCCAAAACACACCTTAAGGTGGTCAACCACCAAGACCAGCTAAAACCAGCTGGTCCAGCTTAGGCTGGTCTAAGCTGGTTTTTTCAGCAGGGTCTGTTTCTTGGTAAACTATAGATCAATGTATCAAGTACAGCTAGGGGGCACTAGAACTACTAGAGCCTTTGGTACCAGGGGTCCTACCCGGCAAAATCTAGACCGTTCATTTAAAGTAATTCCTGTGATTCAAAGAAATCTGTTAGAAAAGAAACCACAGAAGCACCGCCCTAAAACAAATGAAGCATGGTCTATAGGATCTAGACTCTAGAACATTTTGGAATGCAGTAACATCGTCAGAATTTGGAAATAAATAAATACATTTCCAAGACAAAAGCATTTCCTCTGAGTGTCATTTTGGAGAAAGTGTTGGGGCCAAACATGTTTCAAAAAACACATTCATGTGGGGGTTGTTGTGTAAAATATATTAGTTAATGATTGTATCCAAAATAACTTGTGTTTAATTGAAAAGGTTACACAGTATAACTTCAACTCAAAAATTTGACTGCGTAGTAAAAAGGACCCTTAGCACTAGTTTTTGTTCATTTTCTCACCTAGTAACCTAGTACTAGTTTGTATCTATTTTTCTCACCTGATACTAGTTGTCACAGTACTAGGGGCTTCCCATATGTTCTATCCTATAGAACTAGTCATTGATTAGACTGCAATAATTACAGAGAGACCAGGTGAATACAATGAATACAAAGTACATGAGAACCTAGCCATGGTTCACATGAAACAAGCGTCATGGTGCCGAGTCCCCCTGGTCTAAAGTTGTGTTCGATTTTTTCACATTGCCATCTCTCACATAAACATAAACGTTCAGATTTCAAATATAAAGTGCTTACCACCGAGCCACGGATGTTACAAGGCGATGCGGACCGCGATGAGTACCCGTATCTCCCGTATTGTTCAATAAAAAGCATTTTAATCCCATCGCTGGCCATTTTCTCCAAATTGTCTCCGATACTTTCAACCATGCGACACTAATGGTTGGGAGGTGTATTGCACTCTGATGCATTACAAAACAAAAAAAAACAAAAAAAGAAAATGGCCGGCGATGGGATTAAAATGCTTTTTATTGAACAATACGGGATATACGGGTACTCATCGCGGTCCGCATCGCCTTGTAACATCCGTGGCTCGGTGGTAAGCACTTTGTATTTGAAATCTGAACGTTTATGTTTATGTGAGAGATGGCAATGTGAAAAAATCGAACACAACTTTAGACCAGGGGGACTCGGCACCATGACTGTCATGGTATGACAGTCATGTTTCAGGGCTAATGAGAACCCAGGTTAGGAACCACTGCTACACTGTAGATGAAGCCAAGCCAGACCAACTTTAGGTGACGCTCCCAAAACTCATGCTACTGAATGGACCATTTGTATGTTTCAAATACTAATTGAGGGGAGCTAGAGTTAGAAGTTCAACAGGTTTTGTTAACGTCTATTCTGTTTCATGACACAGTCGGTTCTCCTCCCAAACAAACATGACAGCGGTGAAAGGGGTCGGCTTAGTGTTAGGTTGTAATTAAAACATGTGTGCATTAGGATACATGCATATCCTGACTGGAAATCATTTTACTCTTATGTACCCGTACACAAGATGGAACAATAAAGGAACCTTGGACCTGCTGTACACAAGCACACGTTGCCTTTCTGGTTAAAAATTTACAAAATACAAATGTTTCTTTTCCAGTGTAAATCAAGGGCTCTTCACTACATATCCCTTCTTATATTTGAGTCTTCTTCAGCTCAGTGTAAACTCTAAAACAAACATTCCGACAAGAGATATCCAGTGGAAGTATATACATCTTTAGAATAAAAAACAGTACAGAATTATGAAGTTGTCTTCTTGTATGCTCCCAGACTCTGTTGTTAAAGGTGGTGTAATATTTTGTTGTTGTTGTTGAATAGCTCTATATTTCGAAAATCTGTGCTATAGAGTGTTTTTCAGTAACGTCTCTCCGTCTCTCCAGCTCTGTTGAAAGCAGAAAGTACCTTTTCAGGTCAGGATGCCAAGGGGAGAGAATTCCTGCAGGATACAGGATTAACAAGCAAAATTGGAAGGGATTACTATTTGGAATAATAGAGCTTTAACATAAAATAAACTATCAGTTACACCACCTTTAAGCCTTGAAGGGTCAATTGACTTTGTGAAAAACATTCTACAATTTAACCTCTTTGTCATGACAAACAGTAGTTTAGAATTTTGGGGGTTACGGATCACAAAAGTAATGCACTGTGTAATAGTATTACTTTCACTTGTAACATATGTAATATATGTAACACAAAAGTAGTTCAACACATTACATGCCGCATAATGTAATATTGCAACATACTGTATTACTTTGAATTGAAAGTAACATAAAATGTTATAATAACAGTAATGCTTGTTTTACCAATAGTAAACACTGACCCTTCTATAGCCACTGAGATTCAGAGACAACTTCATATGTTGACATTGAAACCAGACACACATTGGTTGAGTTTACTCATCAAATAAATAAGAAAAGAAGCATCCCTTCACTGAGGTTTGTGTGTGTTTAGTAGTATATTTTTCTGTGTGTGTGTGTGTGTGTGTGCGCGCGTGTGTGCGTGTGTGTGCGCGTGTGTGCGTGTGTGTGTGCGTGTGTGTGCGCGTGTGTGTGTGTGTGTGTGTGTGTGTGTAAACACAGTTTAGTTACCAGCACCAACAAACTGCACTTCATTGTATTTCTAAATAAATATATGAACAAAACCAAAATAAATACAAGAAATAGATACTTTACATGGAATCAGGTTAGTCTCAATGTCATTCTCTCTCTCTAAACTGACACCCCCCCCCTCCCCAAAAAAAGAAAAAAAATCCAAAAGGCTGCTCACAAACTGAAGTCACATGATGCAAACAATCACTAACATATTTAAAGCCACATTCTGGAATTGTTTGTAATTGGGTTTTCAAGAAGAGGTTCTTGACCAATTGGACAACTGAAACATAGGGTGAAAAAAAAACTAAAAACAAAACACTTGTTTAAAAATATTATGCATTAATTAAATATATAGAATGTTATATATAACGTATATGTTTTACCTGTCATATATTGTCCGTAATTAGATCAGGGGCTCAATTGGTCAATTTAAGAGTACAAAATAAAAAATTAAATAAAACATCTTTAAGTTCCATTCATGGAGCTGACCTTTCATTTGCGTCCTGATTAAGGAGTGGGGCTTTAACTCTGTAACCAAAACAACTTTAAAGTTTCACTCGGTGATTTCTACTGGAATCCCACAGAGATTATAAGTATCCCAACGATAAATAAAAGAACAACAAACTCATTTTGTTTTTATATTCTATGATGTTGTGGCATCTAGAAAACCTTTATGCTTTATGTCAGTGGTTCTCAGAGTGGGGTCCAGGGTTCTTTGGTTCCAAATGGACCCTTACATGTCTGTAACTCTGACAGTTACTGTATGAAGGTCTTTAAACTAAGGTTTGAGAACCACTGTGCTAGATACAACTATGTAATTTGTCTAAATTATCTTTTAAGTTACCTTTTAAGTTCCCTTTGTTCGGTTTTGGTAGAATCTTCCTTTATGTAAAAAATAAATAAATAAATATATGAACGTGGCAAAAACAGGAAATTGATCATAGGCCACGCCCCTCAACTTCCTGGTGACATTGGAGTACTTCAGATGAGATGTGTGTTATTGTGACAGTTCGTTTTGTACATTCTCATATTCTGTTTGTTTTCACGTGACATATTTGGATGTTTGTGTGTCTTTTAATCTCACCTGCACAAATAAGTAACTAGCTTCTTTGAGGTTTTCTCTCTCTCAAACACGCACGCACACACACACACACACGCACACACGTTCAGTTATGTCTTAGGGGAAAGGTCAAAGGTCAGACATCATAGTCCGGGAGGGCCGAGTAGGTGATCCCGCCCACAGACGGCGGGCTGGAGTGGAGGGGGAGGAGCCAACAGAACACTGAACCTGAGAGAGAAAGAGAGAGAGAGAGAGAGAGAGAGAGAGAGAGAGAGAGAGATAAAAGAGAGTCAGACAGACAGACAGACAGACAGACAGACAGACAGACAGACAGACAGACAGACAGACAGAAGGGATTTGTTTGACCCTCTTATAGATGGTTTAGCCTTTTTTCAGAGTCAAGTCATAAAAATGCCCAACCCCTAATAGTTCATCGACCTAATCAATTTAATCAATTATAAAAAAAAATATTGATAATCAACAATTTGATAAAATAATCAATGAATAACCGATCCCTATTTTGGGCATGTCATTATAGGCAAAAGGAATTTCATAAACAAATCTGCCATTTTCACTATTTTAGCATGACACCATGTGCGACTAAGTATAAATAACACATAAGTGTTTAATTGATTCCCTCATACAGAATATACGTATTTTTTATCAACTTTTTTTTAAAGTGCTTCTCGATCATTTGATTACTCGAAAAAGTATTCAATAGAATAATTAGCAAGAAAATAATCAACAGTTGCAGGCCTAATCCCTAACACACACACACACACACACACACACACACACACACACACACACCCACACACACACACACACACACACACACACACACACACACACACACACACACACACACACACACACACACCTCGTCCGAACACCTCTCTCAGCAGGGCGATCTTGGGCTTGCGTTTGTGCAGGGGGGCGTGGTGGGGGGGCTGCGGGGAGGAAGAGGAGGGAGGAGAGGAGGATCCTCTGTCCTTCATCATCAACCGGTTCTTCATCTGCTCAATGGGAGTCTCATCTGTTATTATTGACACCAGCTAGAGAGAGAGAGAGAGAGAGACAGAGAGACAGAGACAGAGACACAATAACCATACAATTATCGTTGCTGTCGGGCAGAAATCTTTTATCTCCATATTTTAACTTTTTGTGTTTTGTCGTAAATGAATGCCCTACTTGATCATACTACAGCATCACACAAACGTGACAGATCCACAAGCTTGAAACTGAGCTTGTAGATCTGCTATTTTTAACTTGAATCCTGAAAAGTAACAGTTTTGGACATATGCGGTTTCCAACCGACAAAGACAATATTCAGTGTGTTGGATTACTTATTAGGGCTGGACAATTAACCGAAAATATATCGAAACCGATGTTTAGAAGTAATAGCCGACTCATGTATTGGCTCATGTACAAGCAGGTTTTTTTGTTTGTCTTATATACTGTAGCCCAATCAACTGATAGATTTGTTGGGAGCTTGTAGATAGATCATCTATTTTCACAATATATATATTTTTTTAAATAGTCGTTCAGGAATTGTTAATCGAAGCAAAAGTTTGAATTAGTCGTGAGATTGATTTGAAGACATATCGACCACGCCCAGCCCATATTGCTTATCTCAAGCAGGTTTCTCTCCAAGTTAATTTTCAAAACGTTTTTCATACAGAAAAGTAAACTAAACCACCACTCATCCGTTAAAAAAAAGAAAAAAATACTTGGGTGAGGTGCTGGAGCTGAAAGAAAGAGAAAAAAAAACAGCAACCGCACACTCACTAAGTCAAGTATCTCAAAGGTTTATCGTCAGCTTTCGGTCATGTGACCTTCAGGCATACAAGGACAATGCAGCAGTGATAAAGGGTTCGAGCAGTGTCACCACTTCATAGCAGTGGTGGAAAAAGTACTCAAATGTTTTACTTAAGTAAAAGTATCAATACTGCAGTGTAGAGGTACTCTGTTACAAGTAAAAGTCCGGGGGGAAAAAAATATTGAGTAAAAGTACAAAGGCATTGGTATAAAAATGTACTTAAAGTAGTAAAAGTACTAAAATGTTTGAAAATAGCAGATCTACAAGCTCACAACGCGTCGCAATGCAACACGTTGTGAGCTTGTAGATTGGCTATTTTCAAATAGCCTATCTATAAAATAGGGCTAAAGTGGTAAATGTATGTTTTATGATATAATAATGTATATCTGCAAAGTAACTAGTAACTAAAGTTTTCAAATAATTGTAGTGGAGTAAAAGTACAATATTTGCCTCTGAGATGTAGTGGAGTAGAAGTAAAAGTATTGGAAATTGGAAATACTCAAGTAAAGTACAAATACCTCAAAATTGTACTTAAGTACAGTATTTGAGTAAATGTACTTAGTTACTTTACACCACTGCTTCATAGCCAATGAAAGAAATGTAGCCATTCTCAACACCAAGGGAATTGTAATTCAAGACCTAGTGATTACAACTGCCTTAGACAAAAGTGTCTACTGAGACAGGAAAACACCAATACATTGAAATCACAAAGATTAATAGAATCCAATGGCTTGCTTGACAATCAAACAAAGCACGGTATGCCTTGGAAAATGGACAACAGAAAAAAGTCAAGAATACTGTGGATAAAGCATGCTAGAATTCTGCTGCGTGGCTCCCTTCTGCCACCTAGTGGTTACTGTCAGGTACTAACTGTCATCGGTGTTATGCCGCTAGGGTGGCACGGTGGTAAAAGTGCCTGCCCAGTGCCCACCACTGCGGCGGTTGTGGGTTCGAATCCACCGCGCTGCATCCCGCTTTGTCGAGCGTGTTCGGGGGAGGGAAGCCGGACGGAGAGGAGGGTGATATTTGTCACGACACATACTCCTACAGGGTGGGGGCAGAGCCTGGCAGCAGGGAGTGTTGGGCGGGAGGAGTAGGACAAAGGCTCTACGTCCTCCCGGCGGGGGCTCCTCACTGGCAGGTGAGTCGGTAGGATACAACAGCAGTGACAACACACAGAAATGTGTGTGGGGAGGAAATAATTGGCATAACGACCAAATTGGGGCAGAAATAGTGGTGAAAGAATGCAAAGAAACATGTTTACTAGTGTGTGTGTGTGTGTGTGTGTGTGTGTGTGTGTGTGTGTGTGTGTGTGTGTGTGTGTGTGTGTGTGTGTGTGTGTGTGTGTGTGTGTGTGTGTGTGTGTGTGTGTGTGTGTGTACCTGGTCGTAGAAAATGACCATGACAAACACTCCAAACAGAACCGACTCCACCAGCAGTATGATGTAGTGAGCACTGAGAGAGAGAGAGTGAGTGAGGTAAATCACTTCTGCATTGCATTTGCTACTAACTACAATTCAACTCAATGTTTAATCAAACATCATATCCTAAACACAGGTTTCAGCTCAGCACTCCTGTTAATAAAACATTATGAAACTTCTTGACCAGTGGTTTAATGTGACAGCGTTTCAGTGGTTTACTTGTTTCCATGTCAGAGGTTTCAGCAGCATGAAGAGCAGTCTCTCTTCATCCTACTCACACTATCAGGTGCTTGCTGGGCGACGTCTCTTCTCCTTCTTTCTCTCCGTCTCCGTCTCTCTCGTTTCGTATCCTCCAAACCCACGCAGACACCACCAGTATCATGGAGTATAGGCTGGCCATGCCTAGAGAGAGAGAGTGAGACAGACAGACAGACAGAGACAGATGCAGGAGCTATTAGTTGAGAAGACTTTAGCCTAGTCCACACCAAGGTTATTATACAGTAGTTAACGAAAACTAACGAAATAACGAAAACTAAAATTGAAAAAACATTTTCGTTAACTGAAATAAATAAAAACTACAATTAAAAAAAAACTATGACTGAAACTGTATTGTGTTTACCAAACTAACTAAAACGAACTGAAATGATAGACAAAATGCCCTTAGTTTTCGTTTTTGACAATTTATATTAGCTTAATCTGTAAATGAATATACTTTTTTAAGCTATTTTTCTTTAGTTTTTATTACACAATACTTTAGTCTGGCCCTTTTCAATCCTGCACCTGACTTATTTGTTTATTTGGTGCTGGATTGTAAAGGGCCGAAAGTATTAAAAAACAACAAGTAACACTAAAAGCATTATCAAAAATAAAAACGAATACAAACCAGCAAATCCGCTCTAGAAAATAATTAACAATAACTGAATTAGAAGGAACAACATCTAAACTAACTAAAACGAAACTAAAATGAAAAATTCAAAACTATTATAACCTCGGTCCACACCAATGACTTGCGATGCAACCAAACCATTGCAATACGTTGCAGAGAGAAATTGCAGCGGTCTGAATTGCCTCGTTGCAGTATTGAGAGTTGTAACTCCTTGCATTGCAAATCATTGGTGTGGACTGGGCTAGGTCTTTGCTCAGACTGCAGGCTATTTGCAAGTGATCAGATCGGATTTGAGAATTCGGGACATCATCGACCTATCGGCATTGGTTGCTGAACAGTAGTAAGTATGAACAGTAGTAATCAGCAGGCTATGAATGTGAACTCACCCGTATAGAAGAGAAACTGGATGAAATACTTCTGGTTCAACTCCCCTACACAGTTGTTGATCCTGGAAGAGACACACAAACACGATCACATCATGCTCACTAAAAAAACATTACCACATCATGCTCATGCACACACACAGCATTCATGCACAAACAAATAAACACACACGCAGGCACGTACACACACAACGTTGAGAATGTCTGGTTGGCTGTTGCGGAAGAGAAGAGAAGAGAAGAGAAGACAAGACAAGACAAGACAAGACAAGACAAGACAAGACAAGAGAAGAGAAAGGGTGATGAACAGTAGTGGTCGTACCAGGGACAGTGGTGATTACCCGAAAATTACTTTTTTCCTACCGATTAGTCACCCCATGGAGACATGAATTCATGGATATTTTTTAGTTTTTGTCGCAATCCTAAACCAATAATTTGATGACCGGCAGCGGTTCCGGTAGGAGACACAAAGAGTCTCCTTTGTGTCTCCTACCGGAACCGCTGCATACCGGTCTGCTGGTCATCAAATTATTGGCTTAAGAATGCGACAAAAAAAAAAAAACATATCCATGAATTCAAGTCTCCATGGGGTGACTAATCCATAGAAAAGAAGTAAGTAAGTAACGTTTTTTGGGTGAACTCTCCCTTTAAAGGGAGCATGAGATAGAGTAGAGTAGAGATGAAAGCAGAGGACAGGGTGATGAACGGCGGTCGTACCAGGGACAGTGGTGGTCCATGAGGTTAACCCTTTAAGACCTGAAGCCAATTCTACATGTCTCCTAAATCCCAACAGTTTTCTGAAAAACGTATGTTTCTATATCAGCGGTGCTCAATCTTTTTCATGTCCAGGACCCCCAAAATGATATGTATCTAGCCGCGGACCCCCATCTCAAAATATTGTGTTCCAGGGACCCCCCAGAAGCAAAGATTTGAGTTAAAAATGTTCGCTTTAAAAATATATATATATTAAAAGATTTGCACACATTTTCAAGATTTTTCAAAAATGAGGCGCAGTTTACGGAGCTAGTTCAGGCCAGGCAACTCAAGGGATTGGGGCAACCGATCAGGTGACTAAGTCACATGCACTTTTCCTCCTGATCGGGTGGTTATAGGTACTGCGCTGTTACCTGCTCACTTTGGCTTCCCTGTCTTGCTAAGCCGACGTGTGTCGCTACTGCTACTGCTGCTGCTGCTGCTATTGCTGAGATCTGCTACCGCTGCTCGCTGCTTACCTGCTGCTGCCCATGAAAGTCATCCCACCCGCCTCCCCGGCATCCACCTGTAGGCTCTGTTTCTAGATCCCCATGGGGGTTTAATTCATTCCCTGTAAATGCTATTTGGCATGTAACATTCATTAAAATGTTATCCTTACAGGGAATGAATGGATTCAGAGGCCTGACGCCAAACTATGCTTCCTCATGCTTTCTATTCCATGCTCAAGCTTGCTAATAAATATATATTCTAATCCAATCTAAGAGTTGTCTGACTGAAATAGCAGATATACAAGCTCGTAGCGCGGCACTCGGTGCCGCGCTACGAGCTTGTATATCTGCTATTTTTGAATATCCAAAGTGTAAAATAATGCTTTTTTAGCTTAAATCAAAAAGTGACACAGATGCATTCCAGGTCTTAATGGGTTAAGAAGGAGAAGAATAGAGTAGAGTAGAGATTTAAAGGACAGGGCGATGAACGGCGGTCGTACCAGGGACAGTGGTGGTCCATGCGTCGTATGCACCTCTGACACACCCTGCAGTGGTGGGCTCTGGGGGGTCTGTAGGTCTCACAGCGACTGCACACCGTCCAGCCTTCACAGCCCTAAAGGGAACGACACCTCCAATTGTTATTTGTATTCGCTTTTTAACTCATTAAAACCAGGAAAGCGTCTGTGTCATATTAGAATTAAGCTAAATAGCGACATGCGTTTTTTTCAGAAAGCTCTTAGGATTTAGAAGGCATTTCGTTGCCGTCGGGCATATTCAAACTTTTTGTGTTTTTGTTGTTGCAGATTAACACCCTACTTGATCATACTACAGCGTCACACAAAAGTATCAAATGTAGCAGATCTACAAGCTCTAACTGTGTGCATGTGCGCGTGTGTGTGTGTGTGTGTGTGTGTGTGTGTGTGTCTGTCTTGTACATAAGTAGAGCACCATCTCACTTCAAACTTGGCGTGTATATCGCAAGTGGGGATTCCGTCGGACGGGCAGTTGTCCATTACAGAAAAAAGGACATTGGGGGATCTCGATATGTTGCTTTAAGACGTGATTAATCAGACTAATTGATTCAGTCAATTATAAAACAAAATGTTTTGATTCATTGATTTTTTTACATTTAAAAGCATGCTTCAAGATTATTCCATTAATCAAACAACTAATTAGATCAATTATTCCTACTAATTATAGACCTACTTCATGCACTGATATCTTATCTTAACTAATAACAGAGCACAGCAGGGAACAACTGGTAACGTGCCATATTGGCCTGCTGGTAAGATTTGCTGGCTGGTAAAACAGTGAAAATGGCTGTTAAGGTTTAGAAAATAAATTCTCTTTTCTTCCCCTGGAAACTGTATTTCACAACAGCTTCATCGCTGCCCCTCTCAGGCCATGTACACAGCGCCACGCAACCCAATACTTCACAATAACATCATTTTAGAACCCAACAACGGCTCAACCTGGGCTTGGCTCATAAATAGTGATTATTACATAAATACAGTCGTTATTCCATAAATACAGTCATGCACACAACCATAAGTACAGACAGAAAATCGAACTACTGTAGTCACGCCGGTCATTCAGTCATAAATACATGATTTGCAGTGACAGCTCAATCACGGTGGCTGAGTATCTGTTGCAGAGACCAGTGGTGCCATGTCGGCAACTTTGGGGTCGTTTCTCTGTAAAATCGCTTGTAAATATCGGTAGTTGCGGATTGCGTTTTTTTGGGCTTGTTTCTAAAGTGTAGTTGCTTGTTTGGACTTGTGTCCGAATGTTGTTTAAACCAGTGAAACATTTTCACGTCAAGGACCCCCCAAATGAATATGTATTTGTCCACAGACCCCCCCCCCCCTCTTCTGAACCCATACAAGATTTGAGTGGATTTGAAAATAGTCACCTTTTTTTCCAAGATTTTTCACTGTGAGCTTTTAGATCGGCTATTTTCAAATAGCCAGTGTGTATAGGGTTAGAGTGCTCATGTGGCCTAGTAGTCGCATCTTTTGGGCTTGTTTTCATAGACAACACTGGCAGAGACTCACCCGTTCGTTCATCCGGGACGACTGCGACCGAAGGTCTGAGAAGTCTATGGCTGTCTCTGGAAGAGGCACCATACCTATACAAACACATGACACATATACACACACACACACACACACACACACACACACACACACACACACACACACACACACACACACACACACACACACACACACACACACACACACACACACACACACACACACACACACACACACACACACACACACACACACACACACAGGCTGTCAATCGAAATTATTTTGACATGATCGCAATTATTCTTTGCATAGTCGTTAGTTAAAAAATAAATCTAGCGGTTCTACAAGCAATTGCATATGGCACACACACACACACACAGGCTGTCAATCGAAATTATTTTGACATGATCGCAATTATTCTTTGCATAGTCGTTAGTTAAAAAATAAATCTAGCGGTTCTACAAGCAATTGCATATGACACACACACACACACACACACACACACACACACACACACACACACACACACACACACACACACACACACACACACACACACACACACACACACACACACACACTCACTCATAAACCGCATTACCCTTAATCGAAACTTAAGTATGCTAAGCAGACAAAAATGTTTGCAGACACACACACACACACACACACACACACACACACACACACTAACCTGGGTCAGTGAAGACAGCTTTGGAGTGGCAGGCCAGCAGCAGCAGTAGTATCCCATTAAATACTGACGCATGGAGAGTACACCACACACTGACACACACACCCCCACACAGTTAGATCCAAGATGACCTAAACACTTTTTTAGGCTTAATTATGCTTTTGAATCAAACAATTTTAATAAGAGCATATAAGAGATAAGAGATGGATAGATACGACAGACAGACAGACGGAGGATGTCAAAAAGAGAGTGTGTCTAGAGAGAGAGAGAGAGAGAGAGAGAGAGAGAGAAAATATTTGCGATTAGGCAATTATGAAATAATTGTGAGGCCAAATAAAATATTTTTAAAAAAAGGACATGTAGTCCTATATATACCAAAGAAGATCACATGAGAAAATTATGAAAAACAAACAAAAAAAACACTTGCTGTCTGTGTGTCACGAATTGACTCAGCTTATTTACAGTTACAACCACAGCCAGTGTTTTGAAACCAAAACTCTGTCAACAACACACGAGATGCCTTCATAGACCTGCCTTCATAGACCGCAAACTAACATAATCAAATTACACGTTTTCCAAATGTGTATAATCTGGGCTGATTGTAGGCAATTGTCTTTCATAATATGAATGATGGTGGGTGACACCGATATACAGTTACTTACATGTAGTTACATGAGTTACTATCCAAACTATATTTATTAGCGTCCTTATTTATTTTGTATTATCTAATTTCGTCTCTATTGAAAATGCAAAAACACTTGAGTCTAACATTACAAAATAAATAAATAAAAACAATACTAGGCTACATAAACAATAATTGTCTGTTTTGTGTAGCCCATTATTGTTTTGATGTATTTAAACGCCTTGATAATATTTATCAAGGCGCGCACATACCTACCAGCGTCTGTTTATTATAGCGTGGATAAATAAACAACACACACACACACACACACACACACACACACACACACACACACACACACACACACACACACACACACACACCGATGCTCGTCGCGGTGTGTATATATATTCTGTTCCAGGGACCTTTAAACCAGATGAATACAGCAGACAGGTACCTTCCAGAGTAGGCGGGCAGCAGGACATACTGGATCACCACGTAGTCCGCGTAGAGCACGCTGAAGTAGGTGAGGATGAGGCAGATGAAGCCGCAGGGATCTCTCCTACAGCGCAGGGACGCCATGTTCTGAGGACCGTGACGTCCATGGTGACGTCCCCGGCCTGGCCGCCGTCGGTTCTTCCGGGTGAGGAGGTGACGTTGGAGGAGGAGTAGCCATGGTTCACGTGACGCTCGTCTGTCACAAGCGTCATGGCGCTACTTGTTCCTGTTTTTTGAAAATATTACATTTACAACCAGCACATCTACATAAACGTTCAGATTTCAAATATAACGTGCTGAACCCACGGCTATGGATGTAAAAAGTTAAAGCGCATAGGTTTAAGTACCCGTATCTTCCGTATTGTTCAATAAGAAGCTTTTTAATCTGATCGCCGGCCATTTTTTATTAAGAAAATAATCAATTATAATGTATTAAGGTGCAATACACCTTCCAACCGATAGGGGCGCGTAGTTGAAAGCATATGGGAAAAAATCGAAGAAAATGGCTGGCAATTGGATAAAAAAGCTTTTTATTGAACAATACGGAAGATACGGGTACTTAAACCCATGCGCTTTAACTTGTAACATCCGTGGCCGTGGGGTATACACTTTATATTTGAAATTTGAACGTTTATGTAGATGTACGGGTTGTAAATGTAAAAAAAATCAAAAAACTGAAACAAGTAACGCCATGACTGTCATGGTATGACAGCCCTGATCCAGAGCGTTTCTCCGTAACGCTCTGCCAGCAGCGCTGCTCTGCTCATAGACCGAAAATTACACTCTCCGTCTTTAGTAAAAAATAAACAAAACTATTTCGCTTCTCACCAAAACAAAGGCAGTTTTGTGTTGTTGAAAGTCTATTCTTCAGGGTGGAAAGCCTCTCAGCACCCCACCTTCTCTGTATAATACACTTTTTTGTGGGCAGAAAATAAAATATGTCCGCCAGATGGAAATTATTTGATTTATTCCACTGCGCCCTCTACAGATCTGGTCAATATAAATGACCTTAATCAGATCTGTAGAGGGCGCAGTGGAGTAAATACAATAATTAGAAAAAACAAACAAAAAAGCATTAGACAACAAAACAGAAACAACTACAACAACCAAATCAACCAAACAATGTCAACTATGACATATCAAGTAAACAAACAGGAGAGATGACAAGATACTAATAACAAACAAAACACAAGTCACGATTATTACACTGATTGATTAAATACTTTATTAGCAGTTTGCAAAAGAAAAAAGAAAGCACAGGAAAGTACAGTCAATGCAAGGTCTGCAGTGCTAAGAGGATTTTAAAACCAAGAAAGCCTATGGCTTGTTTCCATTGGGGTCCTTTGTACTCAATTCATCGAAACATTTAATGACAGACAAATACACTACTATGCAAAACATCATAGAAAACAACAATAACTCCAGGCAAACTAAAGAATAAAGAATGGATCATTCTGAAATATCAATGTCATAATTGTGGTGATAGTATTGGTCTACACAATATATTGAGAATAATGTGTTATCATAAGTTAAATATTAAATAGTTATTCATAATTTCATTCATTATAAACATGTATTATGTACTCGCATCATTTTTCACTTTAGATCAAGGTTTTTAAGGCAAAAGACCCCTTAGCTGAGAGAGAGATGAAGCAGTACCCCCACTTCATAGAATTGTGTTGCAGATTAAACTTTTTAATATATTTCATAGATAGCTTCATAGACTTGTTTGACAGCACTATTCATTAGTGTTGTAATAGTAGTGTTAATTGATGATCATTTCATCAATTAAAATACCAGTTTTGAATGTCACATTTGGTAATTTAGTAAAGAAGCTAAATCTCAAGCTATGGTTTTACTTTAGTTAGTTTTCTTTGTTGCCAAGACAACTAAACTCTGTGTTTGGTTCGTCATTTCAGTCCCCTGCAGCCAAAAACTGGAACAACACAGTTTTAAACTGGACACTTTAATCCCAAAATTGGCTCTTAAAGACTCTATTGTGAACATTCTCAAAGAAAAAATGTTGCTGTGCTTGTCAGCCCTGCTTGTTGTTGTCTCGTAAATGTAGCCTATCGCCTTGAATATTTCAGAAATATTTCAGTTTATTGATTCATTCTATTTAGAGATATACCCCCTCTTTAGTGATTAATAGCCTACTGCTTTGCTTTTTGTTTTTAGACTGCATGTTGGTCTCTTTTGGCCCCTATCCCTCAAGAGGCCTCGTCTTTAGATTAAGATTGTATTCTTGTCTACCTGGTTAAATAGATGTTTTAAACGGGGAAATGGTTCCCTGATTCATCTGATTCATTGTACATCATGCATGCCTCTGCCCAATGCTTATACTGGCTACCACCAGTCTCACTCACACACACTCACACACACACACACACACACACACACACACACACACACAGACACGCACGCACGCACGCACGCACACACGCACGCGCACGCGCACACACACACACACACACACACACACACACACACACACACACACACACACACACACACACACACACACACACACACACACACACACACACACACACACACACACACACACACAGGTCATTTTGTCCAATCTGTATGGTAGATGAGTGTGTTAATACAATATAACTTATACGTTACAAATTTGCCTTGCACACACTAGAGAAGACTGTATAAAGTATATAGATAGCTGTTGTTGTTTTTATTGTTAATTTCTCTTCCCCTTGCCCCCCCCCCCCGCCCTTCTTCATCTTCTTCCCTTTCTCTCTTTATGGAAATAACAAAAACGATGGCGCTTGTACACAAACAAATTTCACCCACTGTTTTACCCCTGTAAACCTGTGATACCTGACAATAAAGTTGCCATGTGGGCACCAATACAGTGTGGGCACCAGACCTCGGAAGACACCTTTTAGTAAAATATGCCTAATCCTAATCCTAACCTAAAACTATGCCTACACCAAACCTCAAAGAACTATGCCTATACCTTCACCTCAAACTAATATCACATTTGTCAGAAAATGTTTTGGATGTAGTTGCATTCCTGTAATACGCATGCCAGTATTCCCGTTTTGGTGCTCGGATGTCCCCTAGAGCCCACTCTTCCAAGGCCTGGTGCCTACTCTGTTTTGGTGCCCACATTTCCCCTAGTGCCCACTCTGTACAAGCTTGTACATCTGCTATTTTTGAAAATGTTTTGAAAAATCTCAAAAATCTCAATCTCTCTCTTTTTTTTTAAGTACCACAAATCTTCTCTTCTGGGGGTCCCTGGCACAAACACTAGGAAATACACTAGTATTGAGCCCTGAGGGACTCCGGTATATATATATGGGGTTGAAGTGGATAAAATAGATGATAAATGTGTACTAGTAGAGACAGATAGTAGTGTGACAGTACCACAACGTAGCCACAAAGGGGCGCTGCGCTAGTCTGACACGCAACAGAAACAACTCACACACACACACGCACGCACGCACGCACACACACACATACACACAAACAATACCCCCAAAAAGCAATTCTCTCTCTCTCTCTCTCTCTCTCTCTCTCTCTCTCTCTCTCTCTCTCTCTCTCTCTCTCTCTCTCTCTCTCTCAGTTCAATTCAATTCAATTAAAACTTTATTAACTTTATTAGCATGAGTTTACATTGCCAAAGCAAGTGTCAAAAAAACAACAACAATCTAAACTGAGAAATTATTTAAAAGAATACAGAGCTCTCTTTCTCTCACTCTCTCCCCCCTCTCTCTCTACCTCTGTCTCTGCCCCTCCCTCTCTCAGTTAAATAAAATACAATTCAATTCCATTCAAATGAGCTTTATTAGCATGAGTTTACATTGGCAAAGCAAGTGTCAAAATAAAAACAATACAGAGCTCTCTCTCACTCCCCCTCTCTTTCTCTCTCTCTCTCTCTCTCTCTCTCTCTCTCTCTCCCCCCCTCTCTTTCTATGTCCCTCTCTCCCCCTCTTTTTCTCTCTTTTCCCCCTCTCTCTCTCTCCCCCCTCTCTGTCCCTCTCTCCCCCTATTTCTTTCTCTGTCCCTCTCTCTCTCTCTCTCTCTCTCTCTCTCTCGCTCGCTCCTCCCCAAAAGTGGGCGGTGTCCAAGACTCGTCACTCTCTCTCTCCTGTGTGTGTGTGTGTGTGTGTGTGTGTGTGTGAGTGAGAGAGAGAGAGAGAGAGAGAGAGAGAGAGAGAGAGAGAGCACTTTGTATCGCGGACTAGCAGACGTGGTGTGTGTTTAAGTTTGACATTTTTCGAGCAAAAACGGAGCCTAACATCTCTTAAAACATCATAATCCTGTCGTGGAGGTCGTAGAAGAAGGATAATTAATAAAACATAAACCCTGGAGGAGGAAGAAAGGAGACATTCTTTAGAGTCATTAGAGAAGGAGTAAGAGACCATGGAAGTTCCTGGTATGCAGGTGAGTTGGAAAGCAGCGCTGTAAAAGTAACTAGAGTACAAGTACTCAAGTACTTATGAGTACAATTTTGGAGGGATATGACCATGGAAGTTCCTGGTATGCTGGTGAGTTGAAAAGGTAGAAGACTTCAGCTTCATTTTTGTATTTGGCTGTGGTGGAAGAAGTACTCAGATATTTTACTTAAGTAAAAGTATCAATACCACAATATAAAAATACTTTTGTTACGAGTATAAAAGGCCTGTGTTCAAAATGTTACTTGAGTAAAAGTACAAAAGTATTGGCGTCAAAATATACTTAAGTACCAAAAGTACAAGTACTGAAATATTTGAAAATGGCAGATCTACAAGCTCACAACACTCGAGCTTGTAGATCTGCTATTTTCAAATGGCCTTGTATAAAACAGGGCTAAAGTGGTTCATGTATGTTTTGTAATATAATCATTTATATCTGCAAAGTAACTACTAAAGTTTTCAAATAATTGTAGTGGAGTAAAAAGTATAATACTTTCCTCTGAGATGTAGTGGAGTAAAAGTATTAAATTGGAAATACTCGTAAATGTACTTGGTTACTTTATACCACCACTGCATTTCTGTGTGTTTGGCTTCAGTGGTACAACTACTATGTGTACTACGGCATGAGTGAGGGAAATAAGGGAGTGGGGGGCGAATAAGGGGGTTTATTTCCAAGTAAAACCAGCCATAAGTTTAATGTTTGAATTCACAACATGCAAGCTGTGTTTAAAAAAAAAGAAGACAACTGTAGCCGCACACAAAATACTAGATCTCTAGAGCTTGTAGATCTAGTATTGTCGTTGTTATTGGCATAATATAGTTTTTTTGTTAATTTTTTGGGGGTAATTTTTTTTCTTTTTGGTGATTTTTTTTTTTTTTTGTTCATTTTGTTGTGATTTTCGTTTTGAAATGCTTCTTGACGAGGAGGAACACACTTTAGCTGTGTGTGTGCGTGTGTGTGTGTGTGTGTGTGTGTGTGTGTGTGTGTGTGTGTTCTAGGGAAACTTAACTTGCCAGTTGAAGCCTCCTTTCATGTTTTGGACGGTGTCCGTGTTACACTCCGATCGGTGACCCATAGAATTGTGAGACCTATATTTTTGGAATGGTGGCATGTTTTAACATCTAGACCAGGTTACAAAGGATGGAATTCTATTTGCCTTTTGACGTGAAACTAAGGAATGTTGTATTTGTTTTTGTTCATGAAATGTAGAAAATAGTTATTTCTCAGCATTTGTCTTCTGAACCCATTAAGACCGGGAACGCATCTGTGTCATTTTAGTTTTCTTTAGCTATTCAAGCTCATACCGCAGTGCCGCGCTATGAGCTCCAGATCTGCATTTTTTGAAAAATCAACATTTTGTGCAAATCTTTGAATATATATATATATATATATATATATATATATATATATATATATATATATATATATATATATATATATATATATATATATATATATATATATATATATATATGTGTGTGTTTTTAAAGCAAACATTTGTAACTCAAATCTTTGCTTCGGGGGGGTCCCTGGAACAAAAATATTTAGAGACATTTTTCGGCTTCAGGTTTATGGGTTAAACATGATGCAATGGCACACACACAATAACAACACCATATATTTGTTTGTTCACATCCTAAATGATGTGTCATGCTAAATCCACGAAGCCCCGTTTCTTAACACTCTTTCTCCCATTAGAAAATGTATTTGTCATCCAATTAAGTATAAGAGAAGACGTTTAAAAACTAAAAGAAAGTAAACAAAAAAACAAAAAAATCTAGTTTTAACTGTAGGAAATGGAACAGTGACCTCTGGCGGCCACATAATTCGATAGGTCACTCGTCTCGGTGTGCCACCTGCTTTGTTTCTCCCGTCGCGGAGGAGGAAGTGGTTTCTGGTGTAATGACGTCACGCACAACACCTACAAAACAGAGTTGGAAGAGAGAGAGAAAGAAAGGAGCCATTCATCCATTCATCCATCCATTCATTCATCCATTCATTCAGCGTCTTGGACGTTGGCTTCATGTTAATGCTGTTAACAGTCAGAATAGTGGTGGAAAAAACACTGTTAACAGTGTATGATACACACAATTAATTAGAAATGGGTCTAACATTGGGATTTGTCGTATGTTGTAATGGAACTATAAATGGGTGAGACTGAGAAAGCTGTGTGCCTTTACATTTCCACGGAAAATTGCATCATTTTGGCAATGCTGTAAAGTAACTGAGTACATTTACTCAAGTGCTGTACTTAAGTATAATTTTGAGGTATTCTTTACTTTACTGGAGTATTTCCAGTTTTCAGTACTTTTACCTCTACTCCACTACATCTCAGAGGCACATAATTATACTTTTACTCCACTAACATTTTTTGAAAACTTATAACTAACTTAGGTACTAGTTACTTTGTAGATTTTGATTATTATTACAAAACATACATTAACCACTTCAGGCCTATATACATTTCGGCCATTTGAATGTAGATCTGCTATTTTCAAAAGATCGTATTCATTTGAAAACTTGTAAAACGGGACATTCTGCATGATGAGTACTTTCTACATTTGGTACTTTAAGTATATTTTGATACCAATACTGAAGTACCTTTAGTCTAGTCATTTTTGTATTCGTGACTTTTACTTGTAACAGAGTATTTCTACCTTACAGTATTGATACTTTTACTTAAGTAAGAAATGTGAGTACTTTTTCCACCACTGCATTTTGCACACAAACTATTCCAGAGAGGAGTGGAATGAATTTCCTCTTCCACCCCGGCATACACATGCTCTCAACATGGCACTTCTTCTCTTACAAGGGAGGCTCACGTCTTAAAGTTAAATTCATGCTCTGCGCTAGCAAGTGTAGCACAACGAAAAGTCACTTCAAAACGACAAAATGTCTCGCAGAGGACCGTATAGCAGAGGTTGTCACATATACCTCTGGAAAAAGTACTCACATTTCGTACTTGAGTAAAAGTATCAATACTGCAATGTAGAAATACTCTGTTACAAGGAAAAGTCCGGAATTCAAAATACAAAAGTATTGGTATCAAAATGTACTTAAAGTACCAAAAGTAGAAAGTTTTTCAAAAGTATACAATTCCTTTGAAAATAGCAGCTGGAGTGATTAATGTATGTCTTGTAATAATAATCTAAATCTATAAAGTAACTAGTAACTAAAGTTTTCAAATGATTGTAGTGGAGTTAAAGTACAATATCTGCCTCTGAGATGTAGTGGAGGAGTAAAAGTACTGAAAATGGGAAATACTCTAGTAAAGTAAAAGTACTTGAGTAAATGTACTTAGTTACTTTACACCACTGGTAAAAAAAAGTATCATCGCAAACACCTACATAAAAATGTCCGTGTACTCTGATTGGCTCTTGTTACCATGGAGAGTCCACATTCACTTCCTTGTTTACATTTTTTTTTTGCTTGATACCGTCTGCAAGTCACAGAACGCTCAAAACTCAAGAAGATGGTGAGACATAGTATGATGCGTCTAGGCCTGTCACAGTTATTACATAATCACCTAAATCGCAATTATTTTGAGATACTCACAAACATTCTTTTCTGCATAATCTTCATAATCATTACCAGGTTGAAACGTGTTCATATACTTTCAAACATTTT
This sequence comes from Gymnoscopelus braueri, assembly GCF_963280865.1. Classification (NCBI taxonomy): domain Eukaryota; kingdom Metazoa; phylum Chordata; class Actinopteri; order Myctophiformes; family Myctophidae; genus Gymnoscopelus; species Gymnoscopelus braueri. The sequence continues at coordinate 10,753,741 of NC_137620.1, read as the reverse complement.
CAAAAACAGCCAAAATAGCAGATCTACAAGCTCAAAACGCGCCACATCTAGGGTTGGGACCTGGAACCGTTTTTTCCCCCCGACCCGGTTCTGAGATTTAAGAACCGCAGTCGGTTCCATCATATTTGCATTAACCCATTAAGACCTGGAACGCAACTGTGTCACTTTTAAGATTTCTTTGGCTATTCAAAAATAGCAGATATACAAGTTCATAGCCGCGCTATGAACTTGTAGATCTGCTATTTTTGAAAAATCGTGAAAAAAATATTTTTAATATATTTTTAAAAAAAACTGTTAGGATTTAGAAAACATTTAAAGAATCGGACTCATGCCTTAATGGGTTAAAGGTTCCCGCAAGCGGTTCCTGGAATTTCTCATCTGTCTTCATTTGGCTCAGCTGTGTGCATGCAAGCGACTGTGGCGACGTCACGCCACCTACAAGCGTGTGTGGGGTGGATACGCTGCATTTGTATGATTTAATTTCTGTTTATTATGTACTTGTATTATGTACTTGTATATTATTATAAGCATAATGGATGTCAGAAAAAAATATTAGGAATCGAGAATATAAGTCGTGGCAGGGAATCGGTAAGGAATCAGAACCGTTAAAACCCTAACGAGTCCCACCCTAGTCACATCGTGACGCGTTTTGCGCTTGTAGATCGGCTATTTCATCAAAAATTGCATTGCATCAAAAATGCCATGTTCAACCTTTGATTATGAAGCCTAAAAGCCAAACAGAAATGCGCATTTTTAATCCATGTTATCGCAAAGTAAAATGTCATAATCGTTGCGTCGTTGGATACTTGCGGCTCAAAGCATCATAAAACTGACCTTAAGTCAAACACCAGACAACCAGATCAATAGACTGACAACAAGTCTTGTCGGCGGTCCAGGTGACTGTGTGTTATGACGCCCTAAAGACATGCTGCGACACGCTCCAATGACATGGAACCGCACAGCTGCTGATGATGAATAGGCCACTGTCAGATGGATATACCTGTGAAATAGGTGCTGTCCAGGGTCCAACGTTAAAGGGCAAGACCGCCTTGGTAGAGGTTTGGGTTGTGTAGGTACCTTGCCGTGATGTAACACCGTCCAAAGGTGGACACGAAATCAAAAAACATTTCTCCGGTGATTAGAAATTGATAATTCAAAATATGCTCCTCATTGACTTACATTGTATGGTAAAACAGCTCTCAAAGTCACTCTTTTAGCACATAAACGAATGCAAACAAAGCTGATTCAGACGATATAGAACATCACGAAACCCAGTACTGTTTATTGTTTTTATAAAAATGTTAACTTCCTGTTGATTTTGCTGTTTTTATTCAGAAGAAAACCCGGACTGTATCCGCGGATCCGGATCTTCAAATAGTAAAATCTCATTTTTATATATAAAAAAAAAAAACGGTACTTTTTTTTGTGATGTTCTGCTGTCTGAATCAGCTTTGTTTGTGTTTGTTTATGTGCTAAAAGAGTGCCTTTGAGAGCTGTTTCAGCATATAATGTAAGTCAATGAAGAGCATTTTTTTAATTTTTATCAATGGAGCTATTATTTTTGATTTCTTGTCCACCTTTGGAGTTTCATCATGGCAAGGTAAATAGACAACCCAAACCTCTACCAAAGTGGTCTTGCCCTTTAAGTTTTTTTTCCTTCGTGCCCTGCAGCTCAAGTACTTCTCCATTCTATGGTACTTGCCCCATCCAAATTCCCCCCCCCCCCCCATAAACTTCTCAAATCCATTGCCTGTTGATTGTGTGTGTACAACACTACAGACCATGAGATCCTTTATATTATCCTATATTTTCATTGCTCATGTTTAATTGTAGATACAAATTGGGTTCCATGTGAAATGCTAACTGGCACACTCATTTTGGTGGCCGTCCTGAGCCCTGTTCGGGCAGAGAGTTTTAGAATAACAAGAATAAGAATAGGCTGACAGGATAGGAGAAATCACTAATGGAAATGAAATAAATATCATGCTTGCTCAATTGGAATTTGCCCACCCGGGCATGTCTGTATAGGTTTCACTTGCCCCGTCAGTTTTGTCTAACATGCCCCGGGCATGGCTGGCATGAAACCCCAGGCTGGTTTGGTTTAATGTAGTTTGTTTTCCAGTTCAGGCAGAAAAACATGGTAGACTAGTAAGAAACACAGCTGCACCAAACACATTAATAATCAGTTTGTTGTTGGATTTTCATAGGTGTGCCCAGAGCCAAGGGCATGCCAATGTGCAAGCATTATAGACGGTGTTGACACACAACGCCTCGCAACGAGGCGTTGTGAGCTTGTAGATTGGCTATTTAAAAAATGTGTGTGATTTTTGTTTAATTATATTTAAAGGGCAAGTCCACTTTGGTAGAGGTTTGGGTTGTGTAGTTACCTTGCCATGGTGTAGCTCTAAAGGTGGACAAGAAATCAAAAATGATTGCTCCATTGATTAGAATTGATATTTCAAAATATGCTCCACATTGACTCACATTGTACGGTTAAACCGCTCTCAAAGTCACTCTTTTAGCACGTAAACGAACAAAGTTGATTAAGACAATATAGAACATCACCAAACCCAGTACTGTTTGTTTTTGAAATACAAATGTTAACTTCCGGATCTTCAAATGGTAAAATCAGTAGGAAGTTTGTCATTTTTATTAAAAAAAAGAGACGTTTGGTGATGTTCAATATTGTCTGAATCAACTTTGTTTGTGTTCATTTATGTGCTAAAATAAATGAGCTGTTTCACCGTACAATGTAAGGAAATGAGGAGCATATTTTGAATTATCAATTTCTAATCAATGGAGCAGTTATTTTTGATTTCTTGTCCACTTTGGAGTTACATCATGGCAAGGTAACTACACAACCCAAACCTCTACTTAAGTGCTCTTGCCCTTTAAGTATGACAGTGAGTAAATACTGTCAGATTCTGTTAGACAGTATTTTCTAAATGCTTGTTGAATGAATAGAATATTCTTTGTTGGACATTGTGAATGTCGCTGGTGGTGAGGTTGTCTACAAATAGCTTGTAATGGCTTTTCAGCGAACCACCAACTGTACTTTGTGTTGCTTTAAAAAAAAAAAAATTGGTCAGCACTTTGTTTTGAAGTTTGCCAGCAGACTTAACATGGTCTACAAACTGAAACTGCAGTAAAAGCGCTGTGTGTGTGTGTGGGCGTGGGCTGTGTGTGTGGGTGTGTGTTTCGTTAAAGGTCACAGCAGGTCGTGGCTGGGGTTAACATTTCTTATCAACAAAAAACAAGCTAATAAATTATGCTAAAACTATAAACTAGCCTCCTTTTTTGTACCAGCAAGATGTTTAGCCAGGACAGCAGGTCATGCTGGGGGGCCGTTCTTCTCTCACCAAACTGTGTAGAACCACCCACTCAGTCAGCTACAATCACAAAGCACATTTTACTGAGAGAAGTTGGTTCCCACTGATAGGTCAGAATAGATGATTGATGCCATGACTCTAGTTCTGAGGAAATGAGGCAGAGTTGCAGTGACTCAGGAGGTAAGAGTGGCCACCTTGGAATCGAAAGTGTGTGTGTGTGTGTGTGTGTGTGTGTGTGTGTGTGTGTGTGTGTGTGTGTGTGTGTGTGTGTGTGTGTGTGTGTGTGTGTGTGTGTGTGTGTGTGTGTGTGTGTGTGTGTGTGTGTGTGTGTGTGTGTGTGTGTGTGTGTGTGTGTGTGTGTGTGTGAATCTAATGCACATTGTAAAGCACTTTGGATAAAGGTGCGCTATAAATGCACAATTTTTTATTAAGGGCAGCCTGGTGATACTTTGACCATGGCTATTTATGACCAATATTTATTCCTGATTATTTGGAGAGCAAAACTCCACTCTTTTTGATGATGAATAATTCTTTATATTATTATCATTATTACTCTTTTACTATTGATTGATTGAATATTTTATTAGACAGAAATGTAAAAAACAGCACGAGTACAGTCAAACAGTAACACTTTGTCTAAAATGACAACCCCAAAAAAGTCCTTGCGGTCTTGTTTCCATTGGGGTCCTAGGTATTCAATTCATCAGCATATAATAAATGGCACCAAACATTCAATATCATCACAAATATAAAACACTATATGTACACAGTAGGGGGGGGAAAAGGGGGTGGGGGTAAATAAAATGGGGGCGGGTGGTCTGTCTAAGGGAGAAGTTACTATTACTATTAGTACTACTATTACTACTACTAAATGTTATAAGAGAAAATCTGTGAACGTTTATCAACATTTCTTTGATGTTTTGCCCTAAATGCCCAAAATATGGAAGCCAGGTTGAAAGTGCCTGCAGACAACAAGCTCACAATGCGTTGAGCTTGTAGATCTGCTACTTTTTGTTATTTCTGAGATATATATATGTATATTTTGTACCTAATAATGAGAAGAGAGGGGGGGGGGGATAAAAAATATCTATACATTTTAAATATTTATAATCGTCGTCGTGGAATGTGCCAGCCTATACCGGCCAGTACTAGCATCATTAGTGACAGTTTTCAGCACTGTACTGACTCTGAGGTCACAGCCAGTCGGAAGTTTGATACAAGGTTTTTGAGGAAGTAAACATCCAACTGAATAGTCATGAGACCATGTCCCCTGTGTGTGTGTGTGTGTGTGTGTGTGTGTGTGTGGGGGTGTGTGTGTGTGTGTGTGTGTGTGTCACCATAAAAACATGGCGGTTTGTGGTGTCCGGGTGTAGTTATATTTTGCACTTAATGATCACTTGTTCTTCTGTTGTTGTCATGGTGCCATGGCTGCATGTTCATAGCAAAAATGCTTCCAGTAATAAATCAGGTTTATGCTGTTATGTTGTTGTTGGTGCTTGGTCTAGGCCGCTTAGTCATGACACCAGGAAAAGATGCTTATCTAGAATTATATTGCTGAGTTTTGAGGTTAAGTTCAATGAAATTTTTTTATTTATTTTTATTATAAGGTCTCATATTAAAGCCGCACTACTTAACTAACTTTCCTCTCCTACCCCGGATTTGAACCTGGTTTCCTGCGCGCAAGTGCTGACATTTTTTTTTTACCATTGAGCTAATAGAGCCTGCCTGCTTGCTCAGGGTGAATCTTGAACCATCAGATCAAAATTCGCACTCAGATACTGAGACATGACCTTTGACACGATCTAAATGTCTCAATAGGCTCTATGCACAGCAGCCATAGTGTGAAGAAATTCACAGGTGTTGCCAATGATACTAATGAAGGCTCTGTTCCATTCTGGTCAAACAGAGTCAGGGTTGCTGATATTGTGCATGTTGACTCACTGGAAACACTCTGCTACACCAGTGGGTCTAAAATTGTGGTCCACGGACCCTCATGGTTCCTTGAGGGGGTTCCAAATGGACCCGTACGGGTGTGTAACTCTGAGAGTGTACAAATGGAACCAAATGGACCCGTAAGGGTCTATTTGGTTCCATTTGTACACTGAGAGTTATGGGGGTCGTGGAAATTAAAACGTCTGAGAACTGTGCTACACTAAATGGAGCAGAGCCTTCATTAGTATCATTGGTAACACCTGTGAAGGAAGTGATAATATGGCTGCTGTGCCTATAAAAGAGCAGGGAGACAACATGCAACCGCCACCATAATTGTATAAGGGGTCTGCAACATTTTGACTTGAAATGCCATGTTTTTATTTTCTTGATAGTCAATGTGCCATGATATCAACACTAAGTTAAACCATTAAGACCTGAAGCCGTTTCTACAAAATGTCTTCTAAATCCCAGCAGTTTTCTGAAAAAAAACATATGTTTCTATATCAGTGGTGCTCAAACTTTTTCATGTCAAGGACACCCAAAAATGTTTTCCTCAAAAGTATACTTAAGTATGGTTCTTGAGTAAATGTAATTAGTTACTTTCCACCACTTGTATGTCTGATATACCAGTCATAAATCTGACTCACTGAAGTCATTTTACAATTCATTGCAGAGCTCTTCCCATTAGAGCCACAGGTTGTTGAGCTGACGTGCGCGATTCTTTGTTCCCGCGGGTCCCCGCGGCTTTTGTTGAGTGACTGAATAGCAGGTTTGGGCTTGGTCTCTCTCTCTCAGCAGTCAAATGAGCTGTTGTCTCTCCTCCTCTGGCCACCGTGCGTGTGCACGTGCACGGATCACGTGACCGTCCGTGTGTGCAACTTCCTCTGAGCCGCCGTTGTCGTGGTCACCCGAGGTTCTGTCTGTGTGGTCGCTGTGGATGACATCATCAACGGGAACGTTTTAAAACACGGCACAGTTTTTTTGTGGTAAAACACAAGACAGAGAGTTAATACACAACAACATGAGGCCCGGCCTGGGCCCCATGTGATAGAAAATGTCAGCGCTGAGTCAACCTCCCCGGCAACCAGTGGTGGAAAGTAACTAATTACAGTTACTCAAGTACTGTATTTTTTTTATTCAAGTACAATTTTGAGGTATTTTTTTGTTTTACTGGAGTATTTACCATTTCCAATACTTTTACTTCTACTCCACTACATCTCTTAGGGCAAATGCCAAACAACATCTAAAAAAGGTTTTCTAAATCCTAACCGTATGTTGCTATATATCAGTGGTGCTTATTTTGTTTCATGTCAAGGACCACCCACCCGCGGTCAACGGCGTGACATCGCGTTTAATGTAATGGTGGCGAAGCGTCCCCCACCTCCCCCGCGGCCGGTCGCCCCCCACCCCCCCCGCCCACACACACCCACACACACACACACACACAACGCAGCATGCGTTCAGATCGTAATGGTCAATGGCTGTGTGCAAGTTCAGATCAATTGCTCCAGCCAGTGAGGAGAACCGGGCACACAGTTTTGCTGACATGACGGTGACAGAGGTTTGTCAAATTATAGGAGGATTTGGCCCCAACCCCGCCCCCCCATCTCAAAATATTTCGCTCCAGGGAGCTTGTAGATCTGCTATTTCTGAATAGCCAAAGTGTAGTAATAATGGTTATAGCTATAAGTGTTATAGCATAAGTGACAGTGCAGCGCAGCAGCAGAGGAGCACACACACACGCACACGCACACGCACACGCACACGCACACGCACACACACACAGATAATCCTGTGTGTTGGTGGCCTGAGTCATCAGGACAGCCTGGAGACAGGTGGGCTCAGCGTTTGTTCGGCAGTCCGATGGCAGCCAGGTGACAACGACCTGGGTTTCACCTAAGCGCCTCGACAATGACTTCAAATCAGTGTCACCGTTATTTCACATGTTTTGCCTTCGATTGCGATTCATGAACGAGCTGAATGTGAGCGTGTAGATCGGCTCTTATTTTGCTATTTATCACAGTTGTATGACATTATAATCATGTTATAATGCTGTATAATCACCATTAAAATGCATCATACTGTCATTATAAGTCACGATAAGTGGTCATTTGTTGCTTTAAAACATTATAGACACAATTATAATGTTGACCTTTATAAGTCATTATAGAAGGCTTTATAATGTGTTATGATTATTTTTTATAAAGCATTAGGAGCATTAAGGAGTTCTTAAAAGTATACAGTATTATAATACAGGTTATAATACATTATAAGTATGTTTATAATGCATCATAGACGTGGGATGCATAGTAAGTGTTACCGTGATTTCCATTATTGGAACGCACATGTAAAGGAGCATTTCCCCTCTTTTAAATGTTTTGGTTTGGTTTCTTTTTTTCCCACGATAACAGCTCTGCCACTGGGGGATTTGCTGTGTATTATTTCCTTCTCTGCAGCTGTCACCTTTGACCCGTAGAGCACAACACGCATGCACACGCAAACACCCTCTTGCATGCATGGGCCGATCGACTGCTTTGTTTATCTTTGTTCGAAACGTTGCACGTTGCATTGCTCTCTCTCTCTCTCTCTCTCTCTCGCTCTCTCTCTTGATCGCACAGAAACACACACACACACACACCAACAAACACACAGATACGTCACACACATGCAAAGAGGCTTTTTAAATTTGGATACTCTCTCTCTGTCTCTCTCTCTCTCTCTCTCTCTCTCTGTTACACACACACAGACACAGGAAGTTTCCATAGCCATGTCCAAGTTTTTTCTCTGCAGTCCAGTGTTTACATCTTTGAGAGGGCAGTCAGTTCAATGACCCCCCTAAAACAAATCTGCCTGTCTGTCTCTCTCTCTCTCTCTCTCTGTCTCTCTCTCTCTCTCTCTTGTAATTTTTCCAGCTTACACGATAGTGCTATTTAAAAACATGGGTTCTCAAACGTTTTCGTGTCATGGACTCCCAAATTGATATATCGTCGGTGTCCAGGACGAACCAGCTAACTCCATTTTCAACTCTTTTTTTTTTTCATAAATCAAAAAATTAACCTATGAAAAGTATTAAAAAGCGCCTCTGACGAAAACTCCCAACTCCATTGGATCCTCAAACTGTCCGTCAAAAACCAACAACTCCCCCCCTCTCCTCTCCAGTGCTGCCTTTTCACAGCATAAGCAGAGCACGCTGCGCAGTGAGCGAGGAGGAGGACCACGTAAACAAGCTCCCCGTAGTCTGTTAAAACTATGCAGTGTACCTGTTTATCAAACTTAGCACTGACGCTAATGTTATGAATGAGTAATTATATTTCTAAAATCTATGAAGTGTTTAATGAGGAGAGCAATGTGACGAGAAGAAAGGATTTCATAGCATTTCTGTCGCGCTAGTTCTACTGAAACTCTGACTCTTTGCAGAAGTTATTGTAATATTTAAAGTCCTGTTTATTATTGTAGGCCTATATAATAAGTGTCATGAAGTATCAGGGCATTAATTCACACGTTGTTGTGATGCATTGTGAGCTTGGAGATCCATTGATGGCTTTTGGGAATTTTGCTTTGTTTAAAAAAAATATAAGGTTTTCTTCATTTCCTGAAAAACGTATATTTTGTTTTTTCATTTCCTGAACAATGAGCGTTTTGGAGTTAGCAGGTTCACGCTGGACAGCAGAGTTATATATATTTGGCCGCGGACTCCCATCTGAAAAGGTTTTGTGCCAGGGACCCCCAGAAGAGAAGATTTTTGTCAAAAAAAAAAAAAAAACTAAAATAGCTGACGTACAAGCTCGCAGTGCGCCACAAAGTGACGCGCTGTGATGCTTGTACATCTGCTATCTTTGAACAGCCGACGGTTATATAAATGGATAAAGTGGTTCAAATGATTGTGATTAACTACTTTTGCTGAGAACCACTGATTTAACACATCATTTACATGAGGTTGAGAACCACTGATTTAACACATCATTTACATGAGGTGTGTGTGTGTGTGTGTGTGTGTGTGTGTGTGTGTGTGTGTGTGTGTGTGTGGGAACGTACTCTCCAAGAGGCTTTCATAATAGTAAACGTAGTGAGCAAATGCTACTACACTCGCTACTAGGCTCTCGCTGTTTTCTGAAAACGTTTGCTTCCCCAGGGACCCTCTGGTGCTGCTGGTCCTCCATCCTACCAGGAAGTTGGATCACTTTCACCCTGGTGTCATTGTCATTCTAGCGGTCTAAAATAGGCTCTATGCACAGCAGCCATTATTGGAAAGACGTTGGGCCTCTTCCTTAATACTTCCTTCACAGGTGTTGCCACCAATGATACTAACGATGGCTCTGTTCCATTACTAATTATTAATTTCAAGGACCCCCATAACTCTTGAGAGAGTTACAAATGGGTCCATTTAGTTCCATTTTGTAAGTACAATTTCATAATCGTGACGGCCCTATTCAACAATAACAATGAAACTGCAAATCTTTCAATATATATATTTTAACCCATTTAGACCTGAGGCCGATTCTAAAAACGCCTTCTAAATGCTGACCTAAGTTTTCTGAAAAACTTCAAATATTTATAAAAAAATGACAACAAATGTATGTTGCTATATACTGTACATGGCAACAGGAACCCCAAAAGGGCTTCCCGTCCTGAAAGGTATAGTTACAAATACGGGTTCCCGCCCAAAAAGGGGTAAAAGCAAACATTTGTAACTCAAATCTTTGCTTCTAGGGATTCTACAAAATGTCTTCTAAATCCTGAAGTTTTTTTTCCCGAAAAAACCTATGTTGCTATATCAGTGGTTCTCAAACTTTTTCATGTCAAGGACCACCCAAAATGATATGTATTTGACCACGGACCCCCCCCATCTCAAAATATTTTGTTCCATGGATGGACCCCCCCCCCCCCCCCCCCCCAGAAGCAAAGATTTGAGTAAAAAATGTTTCGAAAATATTTTTCAAAAATAGCAGATCTACAAGCTCATAGCACTCGGTGCCGCGCTATGAGCTTGTATATCTGCTATTTTTGAATGGCCAAAGAAATCTTAAAATGACACACAGATGCCTTCCCGGGCCTTAATGGGTTAAAGGAGAATTTTGGACTAAAGTTTTCTTACCTTTTCTATGACGTTATGATATCTTAGGATGAATGGTACAGTAGAAAATTTTCATAACTCCACCCCTGAGCCGCCACAGCTTAAAAGGTGCGCGGATAGGCCTTAGGTTAGATCATATATTTGAATAGCTTTTTTTTTCTTTTTTTTGGGTGAGATCTGACGTTCATAGTGACAAAACACTGTCCCAAAAAAAAAAAAAAAAAAAAACAGAAGTCTCGCTAGACGAGATTGAAATCTCGAGATTTCAATCTCGTCTAGCGAGACTTCTGTTTTTTTTCTTTTTTTTTTGGTTGCATAGTGTTCTGTCACTATGAATGTCAGATCTCACCAAAAAAAAAGCTATTAAAATATATGATCTAACCTAAGGCGCACCTTTTAAGCTGTGGCGGCTCAGGGGTGGAGTTATGAAAATGTTCTACTGTACCATTCATCCTAAGATATCATAACGTCATAGAAAAGGTAAGAAAACTTTAGTACAAAATTCTCCTTTAAGCTTTAAGGGCCTGCTTTAGTAGAGGCCCAAAGCAGCATCAGGTGGCACATTCATGCATTTTGTGTCACACAAACCATTAACTTTATCGCAGCGTTTATCTTTCGGTTGCAGTAACTTCCCGTATGTGTGCTCCCACTCAGGCCTGGAGAGAGCTGTGAAGTCTGATTGTAATCAACGATAAGTGAGATTAAACATTAACGGCCCTACAGTGCTTTCTGCAACATGCGTCTCTGCCAAGTCCACTTAACCTCTGAACAACACAAACATTCATGCAATAATATAATGACTAATAATAGACCTTATGTATAGAGCACTCGTCGATATGATTTTACTGAGTTTTTTGCATAATATTGAAGAAATATATAATAAGATATGAAAATTTGGCATTTACATAATGTGCATAAATATATTCAGGGTTCCCACGGTCATGAAATTCCTGGAAATATTTTGAAATTCCAGGCCTGGAAAAGGTTTGGAATTAATCAAATGTTTGGGAAAATGTTTGGATATACAGTAATTAACAGTTTTTGGCTATTGATTTTGTTTATAAAAAAAAGAAAACTTGTCCCAAAACATGTCTTGCATTACGTGAAATAGGTGTGGCCTGATGTATACATAGATTAACTAAATAAATAAATAAACAGATCTACAAATACATCTATCTGTATGTTGCACCGTGATACGTTGTTGGCTTTGTTAGCGTAGATCTGTTCTGTTTGTGACATGACACCTTTGCTCGAGTGTGTCTTTGTGCATTGATAGAACACTGGTGTGTATATAGCCTCATACTTTTAAAAAGTTATGGAAAAGTTTTGAAAACTCATTGTAAAAAATGGGTGGGAACCCTGTATATTGCAAATGAAGCGATAACATTTCATTCATGATATTGCCTTTCGAGGCATATAACCACATGAACCCTATCATCCCTATTCTGGGCGAGCATTCAGCATAGCAGATCTACAAGCTCACAACGTGTTGCTTTGAGGGGACAAAGGGAGGGGGTCAAGTACAGATCCTTGGGGGACCCCGGTCAGCGAAGTATACAGGGATTAAGTGGTTAACAACACATTAACAACGGAAGCCAAATGATTATTAATACATGAATAACGTGCAGTGAGAAATAATAAACATTAACCCATTAAGACCTGGAACGCATCTGTGACAGATGATTTGAGCAAAAAAAAACATTATTTTACACTTTGGCTATTCAAAAATAGCAGATATACAAGCTCATAGCGCGGCACTCGCTATGAGCTTGTAGATCTGCTATTTTTTTTTAATCGTGAAAATGTGTGCACATCTTTGAATATATATATATTTTTAAAGCGAACATTTGTACCTCAAATCTTCTGCTTCTGGGACCCCCTGGAACAACATATTTTGAGATGGGGGGTCCGCGGCCAAATACATATAATTTTGGGGGTCCTTGGCATGAAAAAGTTTGAGCACCACTGATATAGAAACATACGTTTTTTTCAGAATACTGTTGGGATTTAGAAGACATTTCTAGAATCGGCTTCAGGTCTTAATGGGTGAAGAGAATTGAACGATAAAAAACAATTTAATCTGTGGAAAGGCCTTTCAATCGGCAGTTAACTCATCAAATACTCGTGATGAGGCGAGTATGTAGTAATTGTGAACACAAATAGCTTTGTTTGACTATGAGGTTAACTTTGAAAAGGAGCAGGTCTAAACGTAAAGCTCGGCTACATTATTTGAAGAGGCTATTCATTAACTTTACGCCCCTTTCTTTATCCTTTAATCAGATTTTCCTTCAATTATATCTAAAAGCACGCTGTAACATTTTATTAATAAGTGCATTAAATAAGATGTATCCATATTTATGAAGTTATTGCATGAATGTTAGTGTTCAGAGGTCACCAGACTTGGCAGAAAGGCGCTTTAACCCAGTCAATACGGGAACGCATCTGTCACTTTAGATTTCTTTGGCTAAAAATTGCAGACATTCAAGCTCATAGACGTGGCACTCCTGCTATTTTTTTTAAAGTGAGTTAGTGCCGCGCTATGAGCTTGTAGATCTACTTTTTTTTTAAATTATGTATAATCGGGAAAATGTGTGCAAATCTTTTAATATAAATGTTTAACGCAAATATTAGCTTCTGGGGGTTCCTGGAACAAAATATTTTGACAAATACATATCATTTTGGGGGTCCTTTACATGAAAAAAGTTTTAGAACCACTGATATTATAGCAACATGTTAGGATTTAGAAGACATTGGTAGAATCCCCTCAAGTGTTTGCTTTAAAAAAATATATATATATATATATATGTTACAGGGTGAATGGAGAACCAGGTAGATTGAAGAAGGCGCGTTCGTTTTTACCACCCACCCAGCAATTCTGTAGAAGCAACACTAGAGGGAGCCACAAGCCAGGCTTGTTGTGCACAACATATATGGCTGCGACCACACACACACACAGTCACACACACACACACACACACACACACACACACACACACACACACACACACACACACACACACACACACACAAGCGCACACACACGCACACACACGCACACACACGCGCTCATGCTTTTTTTGGTTTATTGAAAGCAGGACTGTTAAGATACTTTTATTGTGTTCTGGCTTTTGTTTTACTTTCTCCCTGACACACACACACACACACACACACACACACACACACACACAGTGATCCATGAAAAGAACTATTCTGTCCCTATCGGTTTACAACTCAAACGGCGCTGAGTCGACAAGTGGAGCATCGGCCGGTCAGCGCGGGCACTCGCGAGGGCGCGCTTCCTCGGCCTCAAGCTCCACTTGTCGGCGCGCCTCCGTCGTGGACAAGCGTGTGCGTGTGCACGCGTGTTCAGCGTTCCCCTAGCGTAGCTTCCTGGTTGCTATGTGGGGGGGAACAACAAAAGACAGGTCCTGCGTCGGCACATCAAAGCCCCGCCTCTCCGCGTTCTCCTTCTCCTCCTCGGAGGAGGAGGACGGTTTATTTCGCGAGGAGGAGCTCCTCCTCGCCCCGAAGCCCCGTGCCTAAAAACGAGCGCTCTGTCTTCAATCTACCTGGTTCTCCATTCACCCTGTGACATATATATTCAAACATTTTCACAAATGTTCACGATTAAAACAAATATATATGTATGCAGATCTACAAGCTCATACAGCCGCACGTGAGCTTGTATATCTGCTATTTTTTGAATAGCCCAAAGAAATCTAGAAAATGACACCGACGCTTTCCCAGTCTTAAGGGGTTAACCTACTGACTCTACATGGTTAAAATGATTGTGGCACTATATTAACACATTTTACTGGTATCCCCCCCAGGACCCCTGGGGGTCCTCTGTCCCCACTTGGAGAACCAATGGTCTAGTGGTTAAACCGAGCATTTCCGTGGGCGCGTATCTATGTTCCCCGGGTTCTATGTTCTATGTAGAACCTGGGGAACATGGGGATGACCCCATTTCCGTAACCAGAATGTATGGTGGTGATGTCCTGTCAAAATTGTCTCTATGCACAGCAGCCACATGTCAAACTAATTGGACCTCTTCCTTAGTTCCTTCACAGGTGTACCATGTTACCAATGACGCTAATGAAGGCTCTGTTCCATTCGGGTCAAACAAGGGCCAAGGGTGCTGATATTGTGCATGTTGGCTCACGGGAAACACTCCGCTACACCAGTGGGTCTCAAGGTGTGGTCCAGGTACCAGACAATTGTTCAAGTCGCTCCGGTCCGAGTCCAAGTCGAGTCCCAAGTCATTTGGTCCCAAGTCCAAGTCGAGTCCCAAGTCGTTTGGTCCCAAGTCCAAGTCGAGTCCCAAGTCATTTGGTCCCAAGTCCAAGTCGAGTCCCAAGTCAATCCAACCCTCAGGTCCGAGTCCCAAGTCGAGTCCCAAGTCATTTGGTCCCAAGTCCAAGTCGAGTCCCAAGTCAATCCAACCCTCCGGTCCGAGTCCAAGTCCAAGTCGAGTCCCAAGTCATTTGGTCCCAAGTCCAAGTCGAGTCCCAAGTCTTTCTGTTGTGGGCAAGTCAATAATGCATTTAACTTGAAGGTTAAGGATGATTGTATTTTAATATATTATAAGAATAGTATAACTATCTGTGAAATATAACCCATTTATTTCACAAAATAATGTGTTGGCAAATGACCAATATTTAGTTATATAGGTCTCAATATGTCACATTCAGCCCTGGACTTCACTGACTGAAGTAGGGCTCACATTAATCACATTAGATTCACAGAATGAATTTTACCCACAAGTTATTTTCATTCAAATGAAATGTGAATGAACTTGCTCTAATATTGACTTTAGTTGATGTTTCAGTCTTTAAAATATAGTATTTCTTAATTATTAAATAATTACAGCTTGTAGATTGGCTATTTTCACGATTTCAAATTGTTTTTAAAAAATGAAAAAGGAACATACAAGATTTCCACCCGACAGCCATAATAAATAGCCAATATATGGTTCTGTATCAGTATATGAGTCCGTTTTTGCAGATTTCATTCTAATTGGCTACTATGCCTGCATATGAATTTCATGAGCCTGGGTAGGTCACCCTGGCTTGGCGGAGATATGCCCTAGCTGTAGCGCACACTCTGCACAGCAGCAGCAGGTGAAAGCAATTCACTTAAACGAGGGTTGTGTTGCGCACCAAAAAACGGACTAAGACTTTATTGCTGTTACCATGGATAAAGTAAATTCGACAGTGGTGAGTGACTTTCATGTTTACAAGTACGTATATCTCGCTGGCTGGTGCTACTGTTGTTGTTGGGGTGGCTGGGGTCATAAACAAAACACGAACTAGTTGCATCGCCAGGCGTTGTGAGCTTGTAGATCTGCTATTTTCGCTTGACTCGCTTCTTTTGGGCTGGTTTTCCTAGACCTGGTTGCTTGTTTTTCCTCACAACACTGGCACTGATGATAACTAGACGGCAGCCGTCATAGAATCAAAATGACCCCGCTGGGAGCGGTGGTGGCGTTTGTGGTAGAGTGAGCATGGATTTGTATGAAGAGAGATTGCGCATTTGCGGTAGAGTGAGCATGGGTTTATATAAAGAGAGAGAGCACATTTGCGGTAGAGTGAGCATGGGGTTGTATTAAGAGAGATAGCGCATTTGCGGTAGAGTGAGCATGTGTTTATATAAAGAGAGAGAGCACATTTGCGGTAGAGTGAGCATGGGGTTGTATGAAGAGAGAGAGGCATTTGCGGTAGAGTGAGCGCATTTCACACACAGATCATTCATAGGGGAAAAAACAAAACGAGTCATTAGAGTCATCTTGTCTCGAGTCGAGTCGAGTCGAGTCGGGAGTCATTGGCTAGCAAGTCCGAGTCGAGTCTCAAGTCTCGTTGGTCTTTTACCTTCCAAGTCCGAGTCGAGTCGCAAGTCTTTACCTTCAAAGTCCGAGTCGAGTCGCAAGTCGTCAAATATGCGACTCGAGTCAGACTCGAGTCGAGTCACTATGACTCGAGTCCAATTGTCTGCCAGGTACCCTCATGGTTCCTTGAGGGGGTTCCAAATGGCCCCTTACGGGTCTGTAACTCTGAGAGTTATGGGCGTCCTTGAAATTAAAAGGTGTGCGAACCACTGTGCTACACTAAATGGAACAAAGCCGAACATTAGTATCATTGGTAACACCTGTGAAGGGAGTAAGGAAGAGGCCCAATGTCTTCCCAAAATAGCTGCTGTGCTGTGCATAGACCTTGTATTGCCCATGAGCAAGAGCAGGACAATTTACCAGACAATTACCAAACAAACAATACCAAAATAATAACAAATGATACCAAACTAAAAACTATACTAAACTAAATGATACAAAGCTATTAACCAAAAAATACCATACTGAATGAACAAGAGCAAACTTCTACCAAGCAGTGCCAAACTAAACCATTCCAAATTAGCAACAGACAATAACAAACTATGCAATATCGTAACGTGCACCAAATGGTACCAAACTAAACGATACCAAACTAGTAGCAGACAGACAAACAGACAGACAGACAGACAGACAGACAGTTGTTTTACATTGACATCATCATGTAGAAGTCCTATTTTATTTCTAAGCCGTTTACCTGGAAGTGAGTAGAATTGACCTGCTGAAACCAAGCGTCCCAATCTGGCTGTTGGGAGTTTGCTCCAAAGTGTTTACATCGAATGAGTCCTTGAGTACGACAAAACCACAGGGTCATAGTTCAGGCACCATGCATGATTGTATTCATGAAGAGTTGTGTTGCCCATTGCACTGTAATTCATTTCTCTCTTTTACTTTTTGTGTTCTACTTAGTGTTGTAAATTAACCCATTAACACCGGGAAAGCATGTGTCATTTTAGTTTGCAACCATTATCTTATACTTATGGCTATTCAAAAATAGCAGATATACAAGCTCTAAGGTATGAGGTGGTTTAAAAAATCATGAACATTTGTGCAAATCTTTGAAAAAAAAATTCTCAAATCTTAAAAAAAAAAATGTATGTTGCTATTTCAGTGGTTCGTTTGTTTAAAAATATATATATATATTCAAAGATTTGCAAAAATGTTCACGATTTTCGGAAGTGCTCACAGCTCAAGTGCTCACGACGAGTGCCGCACTGTGAGCTGTGAGCTTGTATATCTGCTATTTTTTTTAATAGCCAAAGACATCTTAAAATGAAACGGATGCGTTCCCGGTATTAATTAGGGCTGTACATTTTCCTCAGAAATGATATTCGAATGTTGGTCTTAAAAATTGGCAGATATTCGAATTATAAAAAAATATCTTAATGTATTAATAAAAATTTGATTTATTTTGACAGAAACAATACAAAAAACAATGTATCGAGTGCTCGGATCCAATAAAACATATCTTTTGTTTGTTTTTATAACTTGATACATTGTTTTTTTGTATTGTCCCTGTCAAATAAACATAATTTCTTTTTTTATTATTCTTTATATTCAAATATTAATTTTCATATTCGAATATACATATTTTCCCCATATTCGAGGAATATTTGATATTCGACTATTAATTCACCAGCCCTAGTATTAATGGATTAATTTCTCTCTTTTACTTTTTGTGTTGTAGTTAGTGTAAATCTAAAGTACTTACTGGCATGGACTTGAGGAGGAAACAAAAAGGGGAAAAAAACATTCCCACGTCGGTATCTGTTCCCTGCAGAAGGCTTATCTGTGTTGTTGTCGAGGCTATCGGCCCTCTCAGCTAAGTTGCATTTTGTTGCACGCTGGTGAAACTTTGGACACACCAAATGTCACTTCTCTAGTCCATTGGTTCTCAAAGTGGGGACCGGGGACCCCCAGGGGTCCTTGAGGGGGGGTTCCAGGGGGTCCCCAGAAAAATGTGTTAATATAATTACTTTTATCCATATTTTATACGCTGGCTATTCAAAAATAGCAGATCTACAAGCTCACAGCGCGTCACTTCGTGCCGCGCTGTGAGCTTGCAGATCTGCTATTTTTGAACATCTTCGAAAAATCTTGAAGGTGTTTGAAGAACTGTGTCGAATTTTTGCATTTTTTAACACAAATCTTCTCTTCTGGGGGTCCCTGGCACAACACATTTTCACATGGGGGTCCATGGCCAAATATATATCAATTTAGGGGTCCTTGGCATGATTTTTTTAGAACCACTGCTCTAGTCCAACTCCCAAACCTTTCAGGCTGTGAGCCTGAAAGGTTAGTAATCATATTTGAACTGGGGACCCCCCCAAAAATAATCATATTTGAACTGGGGACCCCCCAAAAATAATCATATTTGAACTGGGGACCCCCCAAAAATAATCATATTTGAACTGGGGACCCCCGACTATGACTAGCACTTGGAATTGTTGAGGCATTACATTTAGTTTGACTCGGTTCCACAGATAAATGTTGTTTGTAGATCGGCTATTTTCACAATGTTTGCCTCGTGTGTGTGTGTGTGTGTGTGTGTGTGCGCGTGTGACCAAAATAAATAGTAATTACATACACATTCTACATCAGAATAGTCTCAATCATCACAAAAGCGGGGTCGACCCGATTACCAAGTAGCAGATGGGTGCAAAATGCCAGCGATGTCTGTGGTTTGATTGGCAACGCTGCAAACAGTTCCCTCATTACAGCTCTCAATGACAGGTAGCTGAACCCTGAGTGCACTTACTTCTATATTACTATGCTTGTGAGAGAGACTAAATGTCCCCCACAAGTGAAGAATTAAAGAAATAGTCGTTGTCGGGACAAGAGAAATGTTTTATGGTGAACCGTATTACTATTTTTTAGAGTTAGGCTTACAGTGGGGAAAAGATTCAGGGTCAGGGTTAGGGCAATCTGGGAACCCCCTCTGGAGGCACCACCCCTTTTTTTGTGTAGAAACAGGAACTCTGTGTGGCTCCTCCCCTTTCTTATTCCACTTCCTCCCGGGTGCTTCTGTGTTTATTCCTTGGCTAGCCCTACTTACAACAACACTACATGTTTAGGGCAGTGGTGCCGACGGATTCTGCTGTTGGTAGAATCTGTCTTGAGAGATTAGACATTTAGAGGTTAGGTTAAGGGGGCAGTGGTTCTAGAACTTTTGTTGTGAAGGACCCCCAAAATGATATGTATGTGGCCGCGGACCCCCATCTCAAAATATGTTGTTCCAGGGACCCCCCCAGAAGCAAAGATTTGAATTGAACAAAAATATGCATATTCAGAGATTTGCACACATTTTTCACGATTTAAAAAGAAATAGCAGATCTACAAGCTACTAGCTTGTAGATCTGCTGTTTTTGACTAGCCAAAGTATAAAATATGGTTACATTGGTTGAAATGGTTGTTAATGCTGTATTAACACATTTAGCTGGGGACCCCCTGGTACGCCCCAAGGTCCCCGGACCCCACTTTGAGAACCAATGGTTTAGGGGCTGTGTGTAGAGCTGTATGTCTGATTAGTTGCGTGTCGGTGTCACACTCTGATAATAGTGGCTATTTTTGGCTTCAGCGCTAGGGTTAAAGGGATAGTTCACCCTCCAAAAAACGATTAGTCACCCCATGGAGACTTGAATTCATGGACATTTTTTTGTTTTTGTCGCATTCTTAAGCCAATGATTTGATGACCAGCGGACCGGTAAGCAGCGGTTCCGGTAGGAGACACAAAGGAGACTCTATGTGTCTCCTACCGGAACCGCTGCCGGTCATCAAATTATTGGCTTAGGAATGCGACAAAAACTTAAAAAAAATCATGAATTCAAGTGTCCATGGGGTAACTGATCGATAGAAAAAAAGTAATTTTGGGGTTGAACTATTCCTTTAAGAAATGACACACACACACACACACACACACACACACACACACACACACACACACACACACACACACACACACACTCTGGCTTCCTAGAATGTTGATGTCCTCAGTACAGTAATACATAACGTGTGTGTGTGTGTGTGTGTGTGTGTGTCCATGAGGAGTAGGAATGAAAGAGGTCGGAAAGGTTAACCGCTATCATGGGAATGTTAATGACACATAACAGCCATCGGGGTAATGTTAATGACATCATTACGGTTTGACCAATAACAATTACATCATCACAGTTCTATGTACATGTAGCATTCTGGACTTCCTCATTGGGTCCAGGTGTGACAACGGCAAGGTGGCTATATCTGGCCTGGGTGTGGTGTGGCATAAAGATGCAGACACGCGTGCGCACACACACACGCACGCACACACACACACACACACACACACACACACACACACACTGAACCCCCAACTGCTCAGTGGCCAACAGTGTAACACACTGTGTGTGCGTGCGTGCGCGCGCAAGAGTGTGAAGCAGGCTGTTCCTGAAACGGAGAGTTTGTTCTCAGTGAACCTCCTCAGGGTGAAAAACATAAAATGAATATAAAATAAAAAACCTCATACTTCTGATCCTCCCTCTCTTAAACTTTTCCTCCCAACTCCCTCTTCTGGTCTTTCTCCGTCCCGCTTCTGTGTTCTCTTTGTATCTCTCTCTCTCGCTCAACCAGTCTCTCTCTCTCTGCCATGCCTGCATTATGATTAGACACTCACCACTGTATTTACTGACAGGGTGTGGCAACACTGTGGCCACTGTGTGTGTGTGTGTGTGTGTGTGTGTGTGTGTGTGTGTGTGTGTGTGTGTGTGTGTGTGTGTGTGTGTGTGTGTGTGTGTGTGTGTGTGTGTGTGTGTGTGTGTGTGTGTGTGTGTGTGTGTGTGTGTGTGTGTGTGTGTGTGTGTGTGTGTGTGTGTGTGTGTGTACTTGTGAGGGCCATATGCACTACCAGTATAGTAGAATTTGAGAAGTGGTCACAGCGAGGACCATCCTCCTGTGTGTCTGAACTCTGACTGCGTGTCGCTTGTGTTCGGTGTTTGCAGACACTTTGCAAACACTGCTGTCGCATGTGTTTCTGTGTGTGTGTGTGTGTGTCAGTCAGTGTGTTGTGTGTTCATGAAAGCTGGCGTTGAGAACAGCTCTCACTCTACCTAGAACATACATGGGCAACTGGCGGCCCGGGGGCCACATGCGGCCCCCACCTTCACTTAATGCGGCCCGCAGGTTAATATCGGAATACTGATATATTATTGATTTCAGCTGTTACAATTGCAAACATGACTCGCTTTAATTACTACTACTAAATTAGTAGTAGCTTAATGACTAGTATTAAAATTCTATTGTCTTTTTATGTCCAATGTATTTGTATTTAAGTTCATAAAGTTAACATAAGTATAATGAAATGCATTTGAAGTTAAATAAAATGTTACTTTTCAGGATTCCAATAAAAAAATAGCTAAAAAGAAATCTGAATTCCAATAAAACAATTGCAAAAATAGCAGATCTTTCTGCGACGCGTTTTGAGCTTGTAGATCTGCTATTTTTGCAATTTTTGTGTGACATAGAATGGCCCGACAGTATGTGCAATGTGGCCCTCTGGAGTGAGTGTGGAAATATAGTGGCCCTCTCCATCGTCAAAGTTGCCCACCGCTGACTTAGAACAACGGGAAAGATTCTGTCTATCATTGTGTGTGTGTGTGTGTGTGTGTGTGTGTGTGTTAGGGACGATATGAAAATTACATGCCACGATTATTGTGGCAAAAAAATAGTTGCGATTAACGATAGTATCGCAATTGTAAAATATGCTTAAAAACTTAAAATGCCACTTTTTTTAACCACTTGAACCCCCCAGCATCTCTATTCTGGGGGGAACGTTCACCAAGAGTTGCAACGCGTTGTGAGCTTGTAGATCTGCTTTTTTTGGAAGTTGCACTGAATTTGCAGCTCAACAAAAGCTAATTCATCCTAGTGTATGATGATGAAGGACAATTTCACGATAACTTAAAATCTCTGCGATACGATGATTGTGATCGTTTTCTTATCACGATAAGCAAAAATAACGATTATCGTGTGTGTGTGTGTGTGTGTGTGTGTGTGTGTGTGTGTGTGTGTGTGTGTGTGTGTGTGTGTGTGTGTGTGTGTGTGTGTGTGTGTGTGTGTGTGTGTGTGTGTGTGTGTGTGTGTGTGTGTGTGTGTGTGTGTGTGTGTGTGTGTGTGCGTGCGTGCGTGCGTGCGTGCGTGCATGTTACCTTGTGTAACCACTGTTGAGGCAAGGATGCAGGCCAGGGCGCCGGAAACCCTGTTCCCTCTTTATTTGTCAGATCTGTGTGTGTGTGTGTGTGTGTTCGTTCTGACTTGCATAACGGCTGCCTGCTGAGACAGCGATGGCAACGCCGCAAACAGTTCCCTCATTACAGCTCTCGATGACAGGGAGCTGAACCCCTGGTGCGTGTGTGTGTATACACATGGGTGTGTGCGTGCATCCTTCTCAGGCTCAAATGTCAACACGTCATGTACAGAGGGATTGAACAAATCTTTGTCAAGGAGCCATTTAGCCCTCAGGGGTCAGGGTTCACATCCATGTGGTATTCTTTGGAGAGCGAGTGATGCCTGGGTTTTGGGTCTGATCCTGATTTTGGAGAGTCTTATCTTAAGACCACTGATTACCAATGTTTTGACCCATATTTTGTTGACATTAAGTGGATCATTTTCATATAAAAAAAGGGCTGTACTGATTCTGCTTTGTTTCTGTTTTAAGTGCCAATACAAAAAAGTGAAATAGTGTCCGATGTGTGGATGGGGTATCGCTGAAAGAGTTTGACAGTGGACCATGTTACGGGTGACTGTATTGTTGAATAACTGTTGTATGAAATGACATCAGGACAGTAAAATAGGAATGTGTGTGTGTGTGTGTGTGTGTGTGTGTGTGTGTGTGTGTGTGTGTGTGTGTGTGTGTGTGTGTGTGTGTGTGTGTGTGTGTGTGTGTGTGTGTGTGTGTGTGTGTGTGTGTGTGTGTGTGTGTGTGTGTGTGTGTGTTATTTCCTGGTATCTTCAAACAGTCACTCTCAGGTGTGTGTGTGTGTGTTTGTCTCCTGTTAAAGCCAAACTCATATAGAACACATTGACATACCTAATTATTGTTCGAAATATGTGGCAAACACATTTTTATCAATATCTTTGTGTGTAATGATGTTTCTGGCAAATAAATGCATGCGTCAGTCACTGGCGTATTTGAACGCGCGTGCGCATGTGCGTGCGTGTGTGTGTGTCACTGTGGGTTGAGGAATAATGGACCTTGACTCTTAAACTGCCAGGGTTTTTCAAAAATAGTACTCAAAAACTGCCAGCAGTTTACATGGTAAAACATAGGAAAGATTGTATTTATTTCTGTTTATTTTTTAACATTGAAGTGAATGGAGCAGCAACTTTTTGGAAAATGTTATCTCCTAGTTCTTTGTGAAGAACGGAAAAACGGAAAAAACAAAAAAATAAAGAATAATTTTAGATAATTATTATTATTTATTTATTTAAACGTTTATAAACGTTTTTGGCAGGCAGAGAGTTAATGACCAAGTGTAAATCATTATCAGTTTATTCTAATCTGAGTAACGTTTTTTTCAATCTAATTGCCAATTTGTCCTGTGTCTTCTCTCCTCTCCAGAGTTCACATATTGATCCAGAGGAATTATTCACAAAGTTGGATCGAATTGGAAAAGGATCTTTTGGAGAGGTAGGCGACTGCCTTGTGTGTGCTCTCCAGCCGTGCTTCAGCGATGTTTGCGGAACTCGGCTGCGACCTCGTTCCCGAACCGCGTCGCTGTCGTGCCAATAATCGCGGTGAAGCACACCCGCGTGTGTAATATTGCTTAAAGGAGTAGTTCACCCAAAAAAATACTTATTTTCTATCAATTACACACCCCATGAAGCCTTGAATTCATGGAGATTTTTTTTGTTTTTGTCGCATTCCTAAGCCAATAATTTGATGACTGGTGGAAAGATGCTGATGTATCCGGTAGGAGCTTTGAGTTTCCTACCGGAGAGACCGCCGGTCATAAAATTATTGGCTTATTAATGCGACAAAAACAAATCCTGACAGTGTGTTGCTATATCAGCAGTGCTCCAACTTTTTCCATGTCAAGGACCTCCCAAAATTATATGTATTTGGCCGCGGACCCCCATCTCAAAATATATTGTTCCAGGGACCCCACCAGAAGCACAAATCGGAGTTAAAAATGTTCACTTTAAAACATATTCAAAGATTTGCACAATTGTTTTAGGATTTTTCAAAATAATCTACGAGCTTGTAGATCTGCTATTTTTGAATGGCCAAAGAAATCTTAAAATGACAGAGATGCGTGAATGGGTGAATGTATTGCTCATTGAAAAGTGCTTTGGATAAAGGCGCTATATAAATGGACCATTAACCCTTTTACGCACCAGTAAAGTACCAGTAAAATCCTCGTCTCTTCTCCTCTCCTCTCCTCTCCTCTCCTCTTCTCTTCTCCCCTCCTAGGTGTTCAAAGGAATAGACAACCGTACGCAGAGCGTCGTGGCCATAAAGACCATCGACTTGGAGGAGGCAGAGGATGAGATCGAAGACATCCAGCAGGAGATAACGGTCCTCAGTCAGTGCGATAGTCCGTACATCACCAAGTATTTTGGCTCATATCTCAAGGTAAGTGTGTGTGTTACTTTACTTGCTTTGATGTTCAGTAGTAGTTTCTCTGAGGCACTACATTGTTCTCTTTGCACTGGACTTAACCCATTCAATCCCGGAACGCATCTACAAGCTCGTAGCGCGGCGCGCTACGAGCTTGTAGATCTGCTATTTTTGAAAAATCTTGAACATGTGTGCACATCTTTGAATACATATATATTTTTTAAACTACATTTTGAACTCAAATCTTTGCTTATGGGGGGGGTCCCTTGAACAACATATTTAGATGGGGAACGGCGGCCAAAAACATAATTTTTGGGGTCCTTGACAAGAAAATATTCGAGCGCCACTGATATAGCAACAATAGTTTTTCAGGAAAAATGAAGACATTTGTTGAGACATTTGACAGTTACAAATGTTTGCTCAAAATATATATATATATATATTCAAAGATTTGCACACATTTTCACAATTTTTGAATAGCCAAAGAAATCTAAAATGACAGATGCGTTATCGCTGTCATTGTAGATTTCTTTGGCTATTCCAAAATAGCAGATATACAAGCTCATAGCCCAGAATGAATGGAGTAAGTGACTATTTTACCTTGCTGTTTGTTGACTAGAGTTCAGGCTTACTCTGATCCACACTTCTAAGTTGCTCCGCATAAGAGTGTGTGCTAAATGCCAAGATTGTTCTTATCTTGGCCTCTCTATTTACGTGACCACTTACCCTGTTGTCAGTTGATTAGTGTAAGCTGCGGTGGACAAGTCAGCCTTGTTAATGCCTCAATTGTCAAATCTATAATAAGGAAAGGCTTCTGGTTTGACCATGAATCATGTCAGAATGCTGTGTGTGTGTGTTTGTTTGTTTGTTTGTTTGTTTGTTTGTGTGTGTGGTCATAGTGGAGGAGGTAAAAAATCGATCCAGTGCACAGCACTTCTGGCAACTGGAGTCGAATCCTGTTCAATGTAGAATAAGAGGTAGAGGTCTCGCGTAAGCCAGACAACTATTCCACCATCTCAGAATGCTACATGGAGTCTGGAACTACACTTCCCGAAGGCAGAGAAAGGAAGCTGTTCACAAAAATATATTTTAAAATATCGTATATTTTCTTTCCATTTCTGGTGTCTAAACATGAAGTAATTAATCTTATGATGTTTTGTTCATGAAAACAGAATAAAACCTCTCTCTCTCTCTCTTTCTCTCTCTCTCTCAGGGCAGTAAACTATGGATCATTATGGAGTATTTGGGCGGTGGTTCGGCGTTGGACTTGGTGAGTGTTGGAGAGAGTTATTTAACACACAGAATTCTCCCCTTTTCAGTCAATGGTGTTTACCGCCAAAGGGGAGAATTCTCCCCTTTTTTTAATTTATTTTTATTTTGTTTTTGAATTTCTAAAATGTTTCTCTAATTTTTGAGTATTACATTTTTTTCGTTATTCACAACAAATAAGAATCCATTCACTTCAATGTTAAAAAATAAACGGACAAATAGTTAAAAAAAATTCTAAAAAAAAATCATTAAAAACGCTGGCAGTGGGTGAGTACATTATGAATAAATTCTGTCAGTCAATGAGTAGTTCACCCAAAAAAAATCTTATTTTCTATCATTTACACACCCCATGAAGCACTGAATTCATGGATATTTTTTTGTTTTTGTCGCATTAATAAGCCAATGATTTTATGACCGGCGGTCTCTCCGGTAGGAGACTCAAAGGAGACTCTTTGAGTCTCCTACCGGATACATCAGCATCTTTCCACCAGTCATCAAATTATTGGCTTAGGAATTCGACAAAAACAAAAAAAATCTCCATGAATTCAAGGCTTCATGGGGTGTGTAATTGATAGAAAATAAGTATTTGTTTGGGTGAACTACTCCTTTAAGCAATATTACACACGCAGGTGTGCTTCACCGCGATTATTGGCACGACAGTGACGCGGTTCGGGAACGAGGTCGCAGCCGAGTTCCGCAAACATCGCTGAAGCACGGCTGGAGAGCCCATTTCGACCAATCAGATTGCTTGGTCGGAACCAGTGGTGGAAAAAGTACTTGTATGTTTTACTTAAGTAAAAGTACCAATACTGCAATGTGGAAGTACTCTATTACAAGTAAGAGTCCGGAATTCAAAATTTACTTGCGTAAAAGTACAAAAGTATTGGTATCAAAATGTACTTAAAGTACCAAAAGTAAAAGTACTAAAATGTTTGAAAATAGCAGATCTACAAGCTCACAACACATCGCATCGCGACGCGTTGTGAGCTTGTAGATCGGCTATTTTCAAATAGCCTATGTATAAAATAGGGCTAAACTGGTTAATGTATGTTTTATAATGTAATAATGTATATAAGTAACTAAAGTTTGCAACTAATTGTAGAGGAGTAAAAGTACAATATTTGCCTCTGAGATGTAGTGGAGTAGAAGTAAGGACAATTGGAAATACTCCAGTAAAGTACAAATACCTCAAAATTGTACTTAAGTACAGTACTTGAGTAAATGTACTCAGTTACTTTACACCACTCGTCGGAACTACCTGTTGCAATGTATTTGTAATTAGTTATGTTACTGATGTTGTCTAATGTGTGTGTGTGTGTGTGTGTGTGTGTGTGTGTGTGTGTGTGTGTGTGTGTGTGTGTGTAGTTGAGAGCAGGTCCGTTCGATGAGGCTCAGATCGCCACCATGCTGAAGGAGATCCTGAAGGGACTGGACTACCTGCACTCTGAGAAGAAGATCCACAGAGACATCAAAGGTAACGGATGGGAACGTTCTGCTCTTAACTCATTCAGTGCCATTGACGTGGCCGACGTCACGTTTTTATAAGCCCAGGGTGCCAATGACGTCGCCGACGTCATGAAAAAAAAAAAAAAAAAAAGGATATATATAAACTGCTCAAAAGAAGTTCGGAAACTTAACTTCGGTCAATTATATCTCCCCTTTAATAATACTAATTGGTATTGTGTTTTATATCATTTTTATCGTTGATTAGTCACCTTTACAACGAGGTACAGCTTGTAAGGATCGAGCATTCGTGGAATGAGCATCGTGCAATAGGGCAAGTGAAGCTGGTGTTCCGTTACGCAGATTTCACATTATTTGATGTAAGCCCTGGTACCATTTGCAGGCAGGTGTGTGCCAGTCACAGGTGTGTGACTGGCACCTGAGCATGGACCCTGCAACTTTGACATCTGTCTTTTGTACCGTTGTGCAAATCTTGCCTGTAAATCTATGGTTCCTCAGTGAAGCAAGGGGTCTTGGGTTGTTGTCTTCCTTGTTGACTTCACCAGTCTCACAGAACTTGGTCCAAAGTTTGGAAATGGTACCAGGGCTGACACCAAATAATGCTGTCACTCTGCATAACGGAACACCAGCTTCACTTGCCCTATTGCACAGGCCTTATCCTGAAGGGACAAACGTGGCATCTTTCCATCGGGGCAGTGTTGCTGCTTGGAGTACAAACTCAACAAAGTTGCAGAACCCATGTTCAGGTGCCAGTCACTCACCTGTGAGGCAGTCACACACCTCTCAGCAGGTGTGTGCTGGCAGGTTGCTCAAAACAAGAGCGATTACCAACAGAAGCATATTGGGTGATTTTGGCGCATTTTTTGGAGGCGCCACCCACACGTTTAGCTGTGTTGCTCATTCCACGAATGCCCGATCCTTACAAGCTGTACCTCGTTGTAAAGGTGACTAATCAACGATAAAAATGATATAAAACACAATACCAATTGGTATTATTAAAGGGGAGATAGAATTGACCGAAGTTAAGTTTCCGAACTTTTTTTGAGCAGTTTATATATTTTTTTAATGTTCAGAACCCAAGATATCATGATTTGAAGATTTGCTGCTCCATTCACTTCTTGTTTAACATCTTACTGAAAAAGGCTGTATGTCGCTTCCTAAGCACTTTTTTTTTACAATGTATTTCTGGCTCTGGCACTCAGAGCCAAACTGCCAGAAATAAGTCAGGCACTGAATGAGTTAATACACCTGAATAATATATATAAATTACATATCCTGTTGCTATATATCGGTTGTTTTTTAATCCAGCGGTTTTTAACTTTCAAAACCAAGGCACACCCGATGGGTGAGACGAAAGCTCAAGGCATTAACTCATTCACTGCCTGAATTATTTCTGGCCGCGTTTGCCCACTGTCAGAGATTTTTCATTGAAAGAAAAAAAGTTGGCGTAGATCTACGCGACTGGCACGTGGCGGCTTTAAATAGGTTTGCGTAGATCTACGCGATTGGCAGTCAATGAGTTAAGCAAGGGATTATAGAACCCGCGCCGGTCGTTGTTGAATTAACCCATTAAGACCGGGAACGCATCTGTGTCACTTTAGATTTCTTTGACTATTCAAAAATAGCAGATCTACAAGCTCATAGCGCGGCACCGAGTGCCGCGCTATGAGCTTGTAGATCTGCTATTTTTGGAAAAGTCTTGACTGTTAGGATTTAGAAAACATTTTTAATAATCGCCTCAGGTCTTAATGGGTTAATAACCCCCGACAGGATGATTAAACACAGAGGCGATAGCCGAGGTGTTTAATCATCCTGAAGCGGGTTATCTATAAACAACGACCGGGCGCGGGGTGTATTATCCCGCTTATAACACGGCTACTTAACGCATTCGGTGGCCAGAATTGTATTAAAACGGTGTACGCTGAGTGCCAGAGATCTCACCGTTCGTAACGCTGCGCTGTTTAGAGCTGTAGACTCCACGTCGAGCGCCCGCATGTAAACAACGCACGCGTGCGCGACGATGGATGGACCTGGCTAACGCCTGGAACAATAACACTCTCTCGTGCGAGTCGCCATTGCGGAGCGATCGTGCATCGAAAATGACTCGTTTTTGCTGAGGTTTTTATCAAGGAGATAGAATGGGAGTCACCGTGGGTGATTCCAGAGCTGCGCTAGCCCCCCCCCCCCCCCTTGTGGAAAAAAAAAGAAAAAAAAGAAAAGATTGATAACGCGGTAAATCCCGGTTTTTCGCACCTAAGCGCTACTCTTTGAAAACACGGTTAAAACCGGTTTTGGCACCCAATGTGTTAATAAATATATTAATAAATTGACCCAAAAGTAACAACAAAACAAGGTATTTCCTTGCTTACGGTAATGCAAGTATTCCACAAGTGTGGCGCTGGCCGTCCACCCAGCGCAACACGGTCGCCTCCGAAAACAAGGAAGTGCTGATCAAATAGAATACATTTTTCGGTTACCGCATCGTCTACTTTTTTGGGAGCAACGTTTAGTTGTGAATGACATTGTGTGTTTGTGTTTACATGGCTGTCAGTGTCGTGTGGGGATACAGCATCGCGACACGTTGTGAGCACGTAGCCCCTGCTATTTTCAAACATTTTAGTACTTTTACTTTTGGTACATTAATTACATTTTGATGCCAATACTTTTGTACTCTTACTCGGGTAACGTTCTGAACACAGGCCTTTTACTTTGTAACAGAGTATTGTTTTTTATTGTGGTCTTGCTACTTTTACTTCAGTAAAATATCTGGGTACTTCTTCCACCACTACACTGAACTAATAATCCTGTGTCTGTCTCTCTCTCTCTCTCTCTCTCTCTCTCCCCCAATGTAGCTGCTAACGTGCTGCTGTCAGAACATGGTCAGGTGAAGCTGGCAGACTTCGGCGTGGCCGGTCAGCTGACCGACACTCAGATAAAGAGGGAGACGTTTGTGGGAACTCCGTTCTGGATGGCTCCCGAGGTCATCCAGCAGTCTGCCTATGACTCCAAGGTATAGGACTAGGAGACGCACACACACACACACACACACACACACACACACACACACACACACACACACACACACACACACACACACACACACACACACACACACACACACACACACACAGTGGTGTAAAGTAACTAAGTACCAATACTTTTACTTCTACTCCACTACATCTCAGAGGCAAATATTGTACTTTTACTCCACTACAATTATTTGAAAACTTTAGTTACTAGTTACTTTGCAGATGTAAATTATTATAGAACATAAATTAACCACTTTAGCCCTATTTTATACCTAGGCTATTTGAAAATAGCAGATCTACAAGCTCACAACGCGTCGCGATGCGACGCGTTGTGAGCTTGTAGATCTGCTATTTTCAAACATTTGAGTGCTTTTACTTTTGGTACTTTAAGTACATTTTGATGCCAATACTTCTGTACTTTTACTCAAGTACATTTTGAATTCTGCACTTTTACTTGTAACAGAGTATTTTTATATTGCAGTATTGATACTTTTACTTAAGTAAAGAATTTGAGTACTTTTTCCACCACTGCACACACATATACACACACACACATACACCAGTGTTAATTTCGTCGACTAAAGCTATGACAAAAAATGTTCGTAGACTAGCTTTTTTTTCACTGACGAAAACTAAATAAAGACTAAACTATGGTGACTAAAACTAAGACTTAATGTATTGACAATTTCGTCAACAATAAAAGCTAGACTAACATGTTAAGGAAGGACAAGAGGAGAAGAGATCCAGTAGAACTAAAAGACTAGTCATTTTATGTTTGGTTGCTCTCGGAAAATAGCAGATCTACAAGCTCGCAACGTGTGGCGCTGCAAGCTTGTAGATCAGCTATTTTCAGCATGCAACCAAGTGTAAAATCAGCCATTACGACGCCATCAAGGCCTGCCAAAATTTCATTTTTGTCGTCAAAACCCAATGTAACTTTTGTCAATTAAAATGCTATGATATTTAGTCGACTAAAACTAGACTAAAACAAAAACTTTTCAGATGATTCAAATATGTCTAAAACTGTCGTTCAAGCCACCTAACTCCAACTCAAAAAAACGTTTTGTTTTCATCTGACTTTGTCATTCTAATCAATGATGGACAAAACAACTATCTCCACATTCACTGGTCAAAAGGCTCCTAACTCTACCTGAGCTGTATTTGGGTAAAGTGATGATAATATAAGGACACATGCAAGTATCTGACCATGTATAAAGTAACAATGCCAACTTTGATGAGGCAGTGTTGTGTTTTTTAGTTTTTTCATTGAAAAGTTAATGTTTTGAATATTAGTTGGTTTCTGCCCGACAGCAGAGGTATGAGCCAATGAATGTGGTACAAAGTCAAATGACTCGGGTGTTAATTTAACACTAAAACTATAACTAAATGGACCTGTGAAGGTCCTATTCATAGTTAACACTGAGAGTTAAATGAGCAGTAAGGATTTTACTGTGTACAGGGCAGGCACACATTCTCTCTGTCAGGAGCAGTAAGGGTTTTACTGTGTGCCGTTCCGGAACATTCTCTGTCGGGCCAGTTTCTAAGTGCAGCAGACACAAAACAAGCACAGACACAGAAGCTTGCTGTGACGTATGGACTGCTGCCTGTTTGGTTTGTGTGTGTGTGTGTGTGTGTGCATTTCAAGGCTGAGCTTTGGCAAGGTCATACACTGTGTGTGTGTGTGTGTGTGTGTGTGCGTGTCTGCCTGCCTGCCTGGTCTGGAGTGTTTTGGAAATATTGTGCACATTATTTTGTGTGTGTGTGTAAGTAATGTGTCCCTAGATGCGGTTTCTGTGTCAACTCCTGTGTTGTGATTCATGTGGGCAGTGCACTTCCATTGTGGCGTGTGTGTTTTCCAAAGGCCACGTGTGCGAATGTAGCTTGATATTAAACAACACACACACACATATGTGTGTTGTTATAAAAAATGTCAAAGTAATGTGCCCAAAGTAAAGTAATGTGCCCAAACTGGCTTTTGTTTACAAACTGGCACTGTGTGTGTGTGTGTGTGTGTGTGTGTGTGTGTGTGTGTGTGTGTGTGTGTGTGTGTGTGTGTGTGTGTGTGTGTGTGTGTGTGTGTGTGTGTGTGTGTGTGTGTGTGTGTGTGTGTGTGTGTGTGTGTGTGTGTGCGCATAATGATTAGCTGCTCCCTCTGGCATTAGCATATTGAACAAATGTGTCATACACACAGTTCTGTTAGACAGTGGTTCTCAAAGTGTGGTCCAGGGACCCCCAGGGAGTCCTTCAGGCGGTTCCAGGGGGTCCCCAGGGGTCATTTTCAATTGGTTCAGAACCCTAAAAGTTGGTTCGGAACTGGAACCAAACATTTTTAGTTTTTTCTTGCCCTGAACTGGGAACCAAAGATTTCTTTGGCTATTAAAAAAAATCTGATATACAAGCTCATATATAGCACCAAGTGCTGCGCTATGAGCTTGTAGATCTGCTATTTTTGGAAAAATCTTGGAAAATGTGTGCTAATCTTTGAATATATAATGTTTTATGCGAACATTTGTAACTCAAATCTTTGCTTCTGGAGGATTCTACAAATGTCTTCTAAATCCTAACAAAACGTATGTTTAAAATGTTCACTTTAAAACAAATATACATATTCAAAGATGTCACACATTTTCAATATTTTTTTAATAGCAGCGCGGCATTCGGTGCCATGCTACGAGCTTGTAGATCTGCTATTTTTGAACAGCCAAATAAATCTAAAAATGACGAATACCGTCGGAGACTGCGGCAATTACATTGTCACGTCACTCCTGAGATCCCTGATTGAATGGGTTAAAACTGGTGGAAAGCAAAGATTTGAGTTACAAATGTTCCCTTTAAAAAATATATATATTTAAAAAGCATACAAATGTTCACGATTTAAAACATAAATAGCAGATCTACAAGCTCGCCGCGCTACGAGCTTGTAGATCTGCTATTTTTGAATAGCCAAAGAAATCTCAAAATGACACAGACGCGTTCCCGGATTGAATGGGTTAACACAGCACTGGTGACACAGTGCTGTCAAACAAGTCTATGACGTTATCTGTGAAATCTATGAACACAATCTGCCGCATCATTTCATACACGGCCCCTGCTTCATCTCTCTCTCTCTCTCCGCTAAGGGGACCTTGGCCTGAAAAAAAAAAAACACATTGAAAACCCCTGCTATAAATCTGTCTTCGGGTGGAAACCTCATTATGTCCAAAACTGGTACTTTTCAGGATTCAAATTCAAAAGTAGCAGATCTACCAGCTCAAAACGCGTCGCTTTGTGGCGCGTTTCAAGCTGGCAGATCTGCTACTTTTGATGCTTTCGTGTGACGCTGTAGTATGATCAAGTAGGGTGTTAATTTACTAAAAACACAAAGAGTTAAGAATATGGAGATTAAGAGGTTTCTGACCGACGGCAACGATACGTACTATTTTCAACTCCCAGGGCTAGATAAACGGTGAGAATCTGGTGGGGGGCTGGTTGTTTGTAAAGCTGCTGGTTGTTTGTGGGTGTCAGAGGGTGAAGCTGAGGTTGACAGGAAGACATCCCTCAAGGAGTGAAAGCCCTTGGGGAGTCGGCGGCGGCACATTGAGCTGCCAACCCAGGGGGAAGAAATAAGAATGGTTCCACTGAACATCCATCAGGACACACAGTGGGGCCGGGGGAACTTCCTCCTAGCGGTCTGCTCCGAATGTTGGCCTTTTAATTAACATTTTCTTTTGTTTGTTTACACATTATCTTTTATATTAATGTTCTTGGTAATGTGTATTTTCACCCTCAATACTTGGCCTTTGGCTCTGTACTTAGTCTGCCCTTTTTCTCGGGGGGGAGTTACTACGGGGGGGAGTCGCCAAATCTTTGTGTGATAGGAACTCTTTTTTTTTTTTAACATACTATAACTATTTGAACCCTAGCATCCCTATTATGGCAAATACAAAGCATGTCTTTAGCCGTTCGCACATGTCAGGGCACACTGCATGTTTTCTTAATTATTTGTTTTCTTTGTGTCTTTTTCTTCTTAAAGGAG
Source organism: Gymnoscopelus braueri (assembly GCF_963280865.1). Classification (NCBI taxonomy): domain Eukaryota; kingdom Metazoa; phylum Chordata; class Actinopteri; order Myctophiformes; family Myctophidae; genus Gymnoscopelus; species Gymnoscopelus braueri. Next base: position 10,719,158 of record NC_137620.1, on the reverse strand, counting down.
CACTTCACCCCTGGAAGAAGTTTTCGGTCTTTTAATGAAGTTTAGGAGTGAAGAAACAAGATCCTGGGTTTTTTTTGTGAATAATCTGTGTTTTTAGATATCTAGTAATGTTCGCAATATTCGTGACGTTATTTGCATCATGAGAGATTGGTCTCATTCCTTTCCGCACTACATGTCTCGGCGTGTCTCAGTCAGACCATCTCAAAAGACAGCCCCAATGGGGTGTCCGTAACACTTTGTTCAACCTTCTTTCGCCACTCGGCCACTCCCATTAGCTGCGGCCAGCGGCCCTTGCAGAGTGAGGCATTACTTTACCTGAGTTATCTTCTGATAGTTGTACTTGAATGTTGACATGAAATAATAATCCTGTGTAGTGTTTCATAAGCGCAAGCTTGAAAAAAAAAATACAGCGTGGAGTAGCAGCGCTGGTAAACAAACACCGTCACGAAAGGCTAGGATCATAATACCAAGGATGTGACAGTGATGTCAATACTATGCGACACGGAAGTGAAACTGCATGAAGATACTGAGGATGTCCCAGTGATATGACATCACTAACGAATCCTTGGACATATATGTAACTAGCTGAACGTTTGCGAGGACAGCCAGTGTTGCCAGATATTGTGAGAGAAATAAGCAGCCAGGTCTATGAAAACAAGCCCAAAAGAAAAATAACTATGCCAAGAGCACTTTACCTAGACATGGGATATTATATATTTGAAAATTGCTGATCTACAAGCTCACAACGCTTCGCAACCCATTGTGAGCTTGTAGATCTGCTATTTACAAAAAAATCTTGAGGGGGAAAAAGTCCAAAATGTGGATTTTTTTTTTTTTTTGCAAAATATTTTTATTTGCTTTTCAAAATGTGGAATATTTTTGACACATATTTGTTAGGGGCTCCCTGCCACAAATTATAATTTCAGATGGGGGTCTGTGGAAAAATACATGAACATGTTTGAGAACCACTGGTTTAAACAGCAATCAAAACATTTGGAAACAAGCCCAAATATCAACTACATTTTAGAAAGAAGCCGCTTATAATAAGCAGACATGGCGACACTGGCATGCTGTTTGGATGTTATTGTTGGAGATCACACCCACATGGAACCTCCCCTGCCACAAGGCACCAAAGCATTCTGGGAGTTGAAGTTATAGGCAGTGATACGCTGTGGTCCCCCTGTGGTCCCCCCTGTGGTCACCCCTGGAACTTCTTCCAGGGGTGAAGTGCTCCTTTAAATCTTTAAAGTACAAATGTTGAGGAGAAAAGTCACAATATTTACAATACCATTGAAATATGTGTGTGTGCGCGCGCTTGTGTGTGTGTCCGTGTGTGACAGCTTGACATATGGTTGTTGGATGTAATAGAGCAGGCTTGTAACTGTCAAACGGTGACTTGGCTTTGTAATGTAATATGATACTGTCCACACTCTGTGTGTGTGTGTGTGTGTGTGTGTGTGTGTGTGTGTGTGTGTGTGTGTGTGTGTGTGTGTGTGTGTGTGTGTGTGTGTGTGTGTGTGTGTGTGTGTGTGTGTGTGTGTGTGTGTGTGTTAGGCTGACATATGGCTATTGAGTTTGCCAGTCCAACAGTGATGTGTGTGTGTTGCAGAGAGAGAGTAGTGTGTGTGTGCAAGCGTGTGCACCTGTCTGTAGGTTTCCTTGTGAGAGTGCCTGTTTGCATAGGTGTGTGTGTGCTATCGTTATTGTGGATTTTGTGTGTGTGTGTGCTATCGTTATTGTGGATAGTGAGTGTGTGTGTATTATCGTTATTGTGGGTAGTGTGTGTGTGTGTGTGTGTGCTATCGTCATTGTGGATTGTGTGTGTGTGGTCGTGCTATCATTATTGTGGAGTGTGCATGTGTGTATAGTCAGGCTAGGGTGTGTGTGTGTTTGTGTGTGTGTGTGGTATTTTTTAGGCTGTGTGTGTGTGTGTGTGTGTGTGTGTGTGTGTGTGTGCAGACATATGGTCAGTAGGCTGACTCAAGTTCATCCAACAGCTAGCTGGTTCACGGTGTTGCTAGGGCTTTGTCACGACTATGACATTTCACTGGACCACTAATTGTCACACGAATAATTGCGATTAACGATTTACTGTCTTTGGCAGTGAAAAAAACACGAGGAACAATACAATGGAAACAGGTTGAATAATGCTTTTGTACAGTAATAACAGATGGTGAGGGGGCAACAGACAGTGGTGTAAAGTAACTAAGTACATTTACTCAAGTACTGTACTTAAGTACAATTTTGAGGTATTACATTAAGCGCTTCAGCCCTATATACATTTCGGCCATTTGAAAATAGCAGATCTACAAGCTCCCAATGTGTCGCGATGCGACTCATTGTGAGCTTGTAGATCGGCTATTTTCAAAAGACTTTTATACATTTGAAAACTCGAAATGGGACATTCTGCATAATGAGTACTTTACCTTTTGGTACTTGCAAGTACATTTCGATGACAATACTTTTGTACTTTTACCCAAGTACATTTTGAATTCCGGACTTTCACTAGTAACGGAGTATTTCTATATTGTAGTATTGATACTTTTACTTAAGTAGCACTGTGTGTGTGTGTGTGTGTGTCTCCTAGGCTGACATCTGGTCCCTGGGCATAACGGCCATAGAGCTGGCTAAAGGCGAGCCTCCCAACTCCGACATGCATCCAATGAGGGTCCTGTTCCACATCCCCAAGTCCAGCCCCCCCACCCTGACGGGGGACTTCTCCAAGAGCTTCAAAGAGTTCACGGAAACCTGCCTGAACAAGGACCCTGCATTCGTAAGTCAACATGAATCGTGTGCGCGCACGTGCACACACACAGAGACACACACACACACACACACACACACACACACACACACACACACACACACACACACACACACACACACACACACACCACAAACAGACAGACAGACAGAGAAAAGAAGTAGGAAAGAGATTGAGAGAGGGGAGTTGGAGAAAGAGAAAGTGTGATGTTGAGAGAGAGAGAGAGAGTTTGTAGACTGTTAAGTTCAACAGGATGTTACACACAGACGGTTCCTTCTTTGAAATGTCTGCATCTGTTGTCCCCCCCTGGTGGTGAAATGTAATATCATGTGAAGAACCTGCCTGTGTCTCATTGAGACTCTGTTTTCTTTTCTTCATTTTTAGCTTTTTACCCCTTTTTGAGGGGTGCCAACCACTCCTACATTTGACCGTGTGTGTCTGTCCGTCCGTCCGTCCGTCCGTATATTTGAGCACGGCCTCAACAGCTGCAGCTGATTGCAACACAAGGATGCAACCAGTTACACGAATTCAAAGGCACCACTCTCTTCACACTGGGTGTGATTTTTTTTTCCCTCTCCAATTTAGTCGTTAAGCCAATTATTTCCACACACACGTGTCTGTACTTCTGCCATTCTCGGCTGATACCGACGATAAGCCTCTCTGACCGACTTACTTCCTTCCTTCCACACACACATTTCTGTGTGTTTTCACTGCCGTTGTATCCTACTGGCTCACCTGCCAGTGAGGAGCCCCCACCGAGAGGACGTAGAACCTCCGTCCTACTCCTCCCGCCCGACTCTCTCTCTGCTGACTGGTGCCACCCCCCCAGTCCGTATATAGAGTACTGTAAGGGTCCATTTGGTTTAATTTTACACTCTCAAGAGTTAAAGATCCATAAGGGTCCATTTGGTTACCAACTCTCCCATCATTTAGCTGGGGACCACCTGGAACCCCCTCAAGGACCACTGGTACTATAGACACTTGACACAGCCACATGCACCGCGGTGGATTCGAACCCCCAGACAGGCGGTGGGGCAGGCACTTTACCACGAGCTGCCCAAGGACCTCAGAGACAAACACAGTTCTCTCAAGCCAGACAACATACAGAAAGACTGTACTTCTGCCTCTTAACCCATTAAGACCTGAAGCCGATTCTGCAAATGTCTTCTAAATCCCAACAGTATTCTGAAAAAAACGTATGTTTCTATATCAGTGGTGCTCAAACTTTTTCATGTCAAGGACCCCCAAAATTATATGTATTCGGCCGCCGACCCCCCATCTCAAAATGTTTTGTTCCAGGGACCCCCAGAAGCAAATATTTGAGTTACAAATGTTCGACAAAATATATATGTTCAAAGATTTTAACATATTTTCCAAAAAAATCAAAGATAGACCTTGTTAAAATCCTTAAGATTGAGCTCTGCACTGTTTGTAAACATCGCCCAGATCTCCCTGCGTCTACCAGAAAAAAACACGTGTCAAACGGACCTCCATTGTTGTAGTTAGAACGGTTTACGTTAAACAGTGATATGCGAGGAGAAAAAACTACAAGGAGAAAATGGAGTGTCAGTGTGCGCTTTAGAATGGGGGCCGACGGGATCGGCAAAACGGGATCCCGAATAATTCCACTTCCGGTGGTGTTACAATGAAATGTGCCGTACTAAAAATTGATTTTTTTGTTTCTTTTTTTTTTTTATGAAAAAAAAACACTTCGCGTAGATCTACGCGATTGGCACGTGGCGGCTTTAAATAGGTTCGCGTAGATCTACGCGATTGGCACTCAATGTGTTAATGGGTTAAATGTCCAGCACAGGAAGCTGCCATATGTTTGTCATTTCTACTCACCAAAATATAGTTTCAAAATGTATCTTTATTTTTTTTTCCATTTCACGCTCAGCAGCAGGCTAGACATAGACCATATTCACACAGCGGCCATATTGCCATTAAGTCAATGAAATGCCACCCCAGTTGCCACCCCAGTTGCCACAGCGACGCAATGTTAAATTCCAAAATGGCCGCCGTGTGAATATGGACTATAGCCTGGCTTGGTGACACTGTGGAAGGCGGGGTTTTCTCGGGTTGAGAATCTAATCGGTTCGGGATAATCCAGTATGAACCAATCGCTAAAGAGAGCCACTTTGGCCACGCCCCCATCTCAGAAAACGGCTACACTGAGAGAAGGCTTTCAGACTGAATAATGGTGGGACACAAAATGAACATTCAGGGTGTCAGGCTATAGGCTAGCTAGGCTTCGACACATTTTGTTTCCAGTAGGAGTTATCTACGTGACTGCAAATTCTAAACGGAAGGGAGAGGTACCGCTGGCTGGCGTAGCGGTCCGGGCACCTATAGGCTCCAATGTAGCCTGACAGCACATCGCGGGTTCGAGTCCCGTTCCCCCGGCGATCTTTGCTGCAGGTCACACATCTCTCTCTCTCTCCCTGTTTCCTGTCTGTCTCTACTGTGATCTATAAATGAAGGCTGAAACGCCCCCCAAAAAAGGAATTAATTTGTCTCCCATAGGAGAAATTTGTGTTGGAGGCAATGGGCCCCATCTTGCCTTACCCCTTATGCCTAAAATGTTTTAAATGGGTCAAATAGCCGACCTACAAGCTCACAACGTGTCGATGTACAGTAGATCAGCTATTTTCACTAATGTTTAGTAAAAAATAGTAAAAAAAAAGCTTAGGCATAAGAAGAAGGGCTGTACAAAAAAAACACAGAACAACATACAAAAAGCATGAAGTGACACATACACTAAACATGTGAGGTAGTCATCTATACTGTTTGCCTTCAACAGGCATGCCTCTCTGTCCATAGTCACTGTGCAACAGCGTGTGCGAATACGTGTGCATTGTGCAGATACAATACCTATACAATACTAACAAATAGACCAAGAGACACTTACTGGGGTGGTGGACGTGTTTCGTCTCGGTGGCCTTCTTCAGAGGAGTCACTGTGTGCCCGGTAACTATACAATGCTATAAAATATGTCACACAACTAAGTGTGTGTGTGTGTGTGTGTGTGTGTGTGTGCGTGTGCGTCTCCTTACAGAGGCCCACAGCTAAAGAGCTGCTGAAACACAAGTTCATCGTTAAGCACTGTAAGAAGACGTCATACCTCAGCGAGCTCATCGACCGGTACAGACGCTGGAAAGACGAGGGACACAGCGACAGCAGCTCAGACGATTCCGACAGGTACCCGTTGTGTCTTTACAAATGCATAATGTATGACGGGAATGTGTGTGTTTTTTAAATGCATAATGCAGTGGTTCTCAAACCTTTTTCATTTCAAGGACCCGGGAGCACAAACGTCTGGGTCAGGTGTTAATGTAGTTTATTTTTTAACAGTTGTAATTTCAAGGACCCCCATAACTCTCAGAGTTACAGACCTGTCAGGGCCCATTTGGAACCCCCTCAAGGAACCATGAGGGTCCCACTTTGTGAACGTGTGTTGTCTATTGTGCTCTGCTTGCGATGGCTGGGCTTATGCTCTGTTCCAGTCTTGTAAAGGTGCCTTTCTGCCTTTATTTTCTTGATATGATATTTTCTATTTTTACATAGCCGACCGATGTAACCTATTCTGGGGTAGGGCTGTCACGATTACAAATTTAAGTTGACGATTAACACATTGCCCCTTGCCTGCCAAAAACGTTTTAAAACGTTATTCCCGTTATTCACAAAGAACCAGTGAGGAGATCCAAATATTTGCTGCTCCATTCACTTCAATGTTAAAAAATAAACGGAGATAAACTGTGTTTTACCATGTATTTTTGAGTGAAACATGCTATTTTCAAACATCGAACAACAAATGTCAACGAGGTCACAATGACCTCACCTCGTTGACATTTGTGAAACCAAACCTGAAAACCCTCGGTGATTAACAACCATCAGGGGATCAATAATACTGGAGAAAAATATTCTGTGACTACTTCAAAAGGTGATTTAAAAAAATAAATAATGCTGGCAGAGGCTGCAGCCTGTTTTAGAAAACCCCTGGCAGTGAATGTGTTAATTGTCACTGAAATAACTGCGATTAACGATTTAATTGTATATTTGGCACATTGAACATTGGAACATGTGAAGCCTTTTAGGCTTCATAATAAAAAATTGCACTGGGTAGATATGACAAATAACTGAAATATACTAAGACATTATTGACATATTTGATCATTTTTATACATGTAAAAAAAAAAGCTGAAATGGCTGATCTACAAGCTTGTAGATCTGCTATTTCTGCTTTTTTTTTAAAAAAAATTAAAATGTGTGAAAATCTTTCAACATGGAAACGATTATGACGATCATGCAAAAATTATTGCGATTATCTCAAACAATTGCGATTAGACAATTATGTAATAATTGCGACAGGCCTATTCTGGGGTGAACATTTGGTTAAATGATTTGTGACTGTTTTTGTCTGCGAGATGACTGTTTGTTTGTTTTAAAAAAAATGAGTGCCCAGTTAGACTCTTCACATACTAGAGTATGTCTGAAATAAATGTCAGAGCTTAAATCGACATGTAAATATGAAATAAATGCATAAACATGTAGCTAAGATATAAGGTTATGGCTAGCAACCTCTAATTCAAGTGGTGTTTTCTCTACTCAAGAGATTTAACTTGACTTCAGTTCTACAAGCTGTAGTTTCAAAACTATTCACTCAATCTTATTTACCGATATATCATTATTTTGCTCTGATTCCCTGCTTTCAAAAAAGCTAGAGGACTGTCTCACAGTCAAATTTGGTCACATTTGTAGATTTTGGGCAAAGGGAGATTAAGGGTAGAGGGAAAAGAACAAGACGGCCCGTTATAGATCCCATAGGATTTAAAGGGATAGTTCACCTAAAAAATTAGCTTTTTTTTTCTATCAATTGCCCATGAAGCCTTGAATTCATGATTTCTTTTTGTTTTTGTTGCAGGCGTCAAATTACAGTATTGACTTAGGAATGTACAAAAAAAATAAAAAATCTCCATGAATTCAAGGCTCCATGGGGTGTGTAATCGATAGGAAAAAAGTCATTTTGGGGGTGAACTGTCTATCCCTTTAAAGCGGTTAAACTCCCCATTAACTTTCCGTTAAACTCCTTCCTGTGTGCTGATGCTCTTTTTCAGCCTCGCACTGAGTTGAATTGCATTGAGTTGGATCATGCATGTCTGTTTGGGTTGGCCTATCACTAAAGTGTGTGTGTGTGTGTGTGTGTGTGTGTGTGTGTGTGTGTGTGTGTGTGTGTGTGTGTGTGTGTGTGTGTGTGTGTGTGTGTGTGTGTGTGTGTGTGTGTGTGTGTGTGTGTGTGTGTGTGTGTGTGTGTGTGTGTGTGTGTGTGTGTGTGTCAGTGAGTCCAGTAACAAGGAGAACAGTCAGTCTCCAGAGTGGTCCTTCACTACGGTCCGAAAGAAGAAACCCGATGGAAGGAAGGTCCTCAATGGAACGGTCAGTACTGTGTGTGTGTGTACACGACTCTGACACGCTTGTAGGGTCGCGACTATCGTTTATTTTCCTAGCGATTATTCAATCTTTTTCGATTAATCAAATTATCGAGAAGTGCGTTTTCCTAAAGAAATGTCATGGGAAAATAATACTGTAACAATGAATCGATTAACCACTTAAAGCTGTATTACGTAACTTTTGTTAGTGTATAAAATGTTATTTTGCCAATCTGTATGGTAGAGTATATTAATACAATAACTTATATAATTGGGGTGGTTGTATTTGTATTCTCCTTGCTCTTCTATTGAGACGTTTAACACCCGTACACGCGTATCTGCCACATAAAATATAAATTTCAATCAAAGCGCTTCTCTTCCTGACCCCAGCAGGGTCAAGACCAGCTGAGCAAATCTACCAGTCTGACCACCGTCATCTCTCCTGTCTTCACTGAGGTTGGCACACACACACACACACACACACACACACACACACACACACACACACACACACACACACACACACACACACACACACACACACACACACACACACACACACACGTCACACACACACATTTGAAATATTTATTTATGTCCACATAATAAGAAGTACAGGATGTACAAAGGACATAAACACTGCCAGTGCAGTCAGATGAAGGGAAAACAGTTAGTTACAAAGCGCATGTAAAGCAGAGCAACGTTACATACAAAACAAAAGATGGCATACTTGTCGAACACAGCGGACAACAATCATGGGTAAAGGAAGCAACGCCTCCTCCAAATTGAGCGGCTTCCTATAATAGCTGATATTGAGCAGTACCTTGCTAATTGTTTAGCCCTCCTTTTGGAGAGGCCGGCCATTTGCAGGCCCCTTACAACCAACTTGTGCACGTGCCCTAGACCATAGACATATAAAGGTAGACGCCTCATTCGGCTCTGAAGCGTCTGTATCTCGGGCGCGCTTCCTGCTTCCGCAGGGCTGCCGTGTGCGTCACACACGCGGAAGTTCGGTAGGCCAATCAGAGGCAGGTGGGGGCGGGTCTTTTTGTAACCCAGCTCTTAACCCAGCTCTTAACCCTTTAAAGGAGAATTTTGGACTAAAGTTTTCTTACCTTTTCTATGACGTTATGATATCTTAGGATGAATGGTACAGTAGAAAATGTTCATAACTCCACCCCTAAGCCGCCACAGCTTAAAAGGTGCGCGGATAGGCCTTAGGTTAGATCTGACGTTCATAGTGACAGAACACTATGCAACCAAAAAAAAAAAAAAAAAACAGAAGTCTCGCTAGAAGAGATTGAAATCTCGAGATTTCAATCTCGTCTAGCGAGACTTGTTTTTTTTTTTTTTTTTTTTGCATAGTGTTCTGTCACTATGAACGTCAGATCTCACAATTTTTTTTTAAAGCTATTAAAATATGTGATCTAACCTAAGGCCTATCCGCGCACCTTTTAAGCTGTGGCGGCTCAGGGGTGGAGTTATGAAAATATTCTACTGTACCATTCATCCTAAGATATCATAACGTCATAGAAAAGGTAAGAAAACTTTAGTCCAAAATTCTCCTTTAAGAGGCAGCAGCTGTGCGCAGCATCTAGTTAGTTGGAACTTGGCAAACTCCACTCTCTATTTGTGAAATTCAAATAAGAGACATGGTCCTTTTTCATATCAAGGTCCATTATTTATTCAGCATTTGAGTCACGGAACACCGTTTGATAAGCTTTAGCCTCTCACACCCAAAACGTAGAATATGTTATCGTTCGATAAGCTGTTGTCAAAATAACAATTGTTTACGTTCTCTAATTGTGTACTTGTTTAGTAAGTAATGCAGATGTTTAACAATTTGACTCTTGACAGTGTGAAATGTTATACTCAAGATTTAAAGATCTATAAGGGTCCATTTGGTTATTATCAACTCTCCATCATTTAGCTGGGTACCACCTGGAACCCCCTCAATGACCACTGGTGGTTCCCGGACCACTGGTTGAGAACCATTACACTGACAAGTCCCGGAAAAGACGCACTGTGATTGGCCAGTAGTCAACGCACTGTGAGCGCTGTGATTGGCCAGTAGTCACTTTGAGTGACAGGTTCCCTGCGGAAGACGGAAGAGCCGCCGTGTATTGCGATACAAGTCGCCCCAATGAACTGCAGAGGCCAATGAGGTATCTAGGTTTCTAATATCTATGCCCTAGACTACCAAAGATAAAAACCAAAAGTTTACATCTGTAGCCTAGCTGAGACGAGAGATGGTCTGCTCTAGCTGATGATATTTTAGCACTTTGGTTAGGAAGGCTTCCTCTAAGCTGTAATCAAAACTACAGCCGACCTCGAGAATGAACACCTCCCTATGGTTTTCATTAACAACAATGACATCAGGGGTGTTAGCTGAAATGTTAGAGAACACAGAATCATCGTTACACAGGTTAAACATGCTCGGCTTCACAGTAGAATGCTTATACAGCATGATGGAGGACCTGAAAATAGAAGTGATATCTTTAGATATCAAATCCACTATTCTGTCATGCTTACTTATGTAGAGTCCCCTGTATACATGGCACCCATTTAAGATGTGGGACATGGTTTCAGCTATTTGTTCATGACCATGATGTATACAGTGAGGAGCATGGTTGCCTGGAAACCAGATGGAGAGGTTAAGTTTAGATGGTAAAACCTGCAACCTCGCTTTCAGAGTAAAGATAATAATGCATTTGTCTAAAGCAAAAAAATTTAGCACAGAGTGCGAGACAGAATGGTCCGCAGCGGGGAGACATGCAGTCTTCCCTTGCAACCTCAGTTCAGTCCAATGCTGCCGCTGCCTTTGCTGTTGTGCCCATAAGAGGCGACCTCGGGAATTAGTCAGTGGGAGTTGGTGTTCTGTTCCACACACAGTCATAGATGCTCTGACAGAGATACTGGGGTCAGATATAAAGTCCTCCGAGACAGCCATCGCCTCTGAGTTAGACCCTACCCACTTCAAGGTAACATCAGCCCAACAGCACAGATCGTTTAAGTCCGGCCAGTCTGACCACACACCGAAGCCGGGAGAGCGACTGTCTAGCTTTCCACTAGGTTTCCTCCTGAAGCCTAGGAAGCAAGGATCCGAGCCACATGCCAGGGGGACCTTACGTCGTTTTAGGTCCAGAAATAGAGATGAACGTGCAAGCTCTCTCACATACTGGTCATCATTGTTCAGCATATTTAACATGTGGGAGAGCCTCGTAGCAATATATGTCCATTCAAAATTGGGAACACCCAAACCACCCTCACGTTTACTGTGAAATATAATGTCACGTGTTGTGTGTGTGTTAAGACCAGTCCAATGTCTCACTAAGTGCACAGTTTTGTCAGTCAAATCACGTAGTGATTTTCGTATTCGTATGTACATTGGAGAAAAGATGTTGTACCTTGGCCAATGCTATTATTCTGACTGCCTCCAGTTTCATGATTAGAGGCAGAGGCGATGTGTGGATTAAGTCGAGTCTGCTGGAGTACTCAGCAATGATTACCTCGACCTGATCGCCCCACTCGCCTGCCACATTAAACTTGTGGCCCAAATATGTGTAAGTCTCGTGACGTGAATAGACTTTAAGGGGTTTATTGCAAATTGTGAAATCAGTTGGTGTATCTGTTTTAGAGTGGTACCAGCGATTTCCTCCGCTCCGTCTTTCATATAAAACTGCACATTTGGATTATTTTACCTCTAATCCTGACCATTCCAAAAAGGAATCGGTTTTGGAGAGCATGTTCTTTATGACAGCCCCATGATGAGAGGCTAACTGGACATCGTCTGCATACCCCTGAACAGGGTTAGGGGAAATTATATTGGCGGAGGCACACATACAGAGCCATTTTAACCATTGGTTAAGTGCTAACACAAAATTAACAGCGCTCCATGGACAGCCAGTCTTAACACCTACTTGGAGAGGGATGGGGTCTGTGAGCCGTTTACCACAGATGACCTGAATGAATGAACCAGTGTACACATCTTTAACAATGTCAACATAAACTTGGGGTAGATGGAATTCCTCAAGAGCTGTTATCATGACATTATGTGCTAAAGTGCCAAATGCATCACGGAAGTCCAGAAAAACTGAAAAGTATTCACTAGACCCATGCTTGAAATCGTCAATTCCTCTTGTCTCTCCAAGTTGACGGATCGTCCGGGATATTGTTTTTTTTGGGGATCCTATAGATGAGGGCGCCCTTCCATGAAACAGGGACCCTTCTATTTTCCAAGCAGACATTAAATATAGCTGTCAAAATGTCTGGCTGCGTAGCCCTGAGATGCTGATATGAAACACCGCCCATGCCACATGCACTATTACTGGGTAACGAGCACAGTACAGTCTCAACCTCAGCCTGCGTGAAACACGTAACGTCGGGGAAATGTACTGGCTGCGTAGGTGGTAAATCCAGACGCCAGGGCAGCGGTGGAAGTGGGTCAGTGATTGACGTTTGACCACGGCATTTATTCTGATAATACAATTGTACTTGCTCACAATTATCCGGACACACACACACACACACACACACACACACACACACACCAACCAGCTTCTATTCTCCATGGAACTGCCCCTAAGCGGCCGAATGGTAAGGCCGACGGAAATGGCAGTGGATGCGTTGGCTGCAGCTCGAAGTGACATTTACTCTGGTATCTAGTTTGTCTAGTTCGTGGCCAAATCATCCGACCTTCCTAGCCTGTGTTATATAAAAAGAAATGGTCAAAATGGCCAAAACTCAAACATCGAAAATCGGCAAAAGTGGCCGTTTTCAAGATGTTTTGGCCATTATCTCTGGAACGGAAGGTCCAATCTGCTCAGCTCAAAGCTTGTTGGATGTGTGACTTTGAGGACATTAAGCACAGAATGACACATTTTTCGGGGTTTTCAGGTTTCCGGGCCTACAAGTATGGTAATTGTGCCCTGTTCGGGCCGGGCCTTCATTTTCAGGCCCGTTGAAAACTCTACTATCTACAAGCACAGACCCATTGAGAGCTTTTAGAGAGGCTATTTTCGTGCGCTGCACAACATGATTTAAGCTTTTAGAATCGGCCTCGGGTCTAAATTGGCTAGTAGAGTGCGTACCATTTAAGGCCAATGGTACCCAAGGCTGTTTGCTGCGTGTTCTTCCCCTTATCTCTCTCTCTCCACATTTCCTGCCTCTCACCACTGTATAACTGTCAATGAAGGATACAAAAAAATATATATCTAAAAGAAAAGAACAGCAGATTGTAGTTTGGGTTCTGTGAAAGAAAGGTGTAAACATCTTTTATCCTCTTCCTGTGTAGTTGAAACAGCAGCACAAGGATCATTCTGAGCAGCGATTGGCCATCGAGGAGTTGGAGCGCAACATCCGATTGGCCGAGGACGTCTGTCCGGGCATCACCGATAGGATGGTCACACACATCATCGCCAGGTTTCAGAAGTATGTGTCTCTCTCTTCTCTCTCTTTTGTATTATCTCTTAAATTCAATAATGCTTTGATAAATGCTATTTTCAGGTTAGTATTATAAGATTGGAGCATTTGAAGTCGTCAAACTAGCAATATGTTCAGAAGCATCTTCCATAAAATCTTAATCGTCTCGGATATTTCATGGAAAAGGAGAGGTTAAAGCCTCAATCTGTGATTTCTTCACCTGGTTGGCAGGATGTAGAACAGCAGGAACAATATTACTAAAACATCATCATTTTACATATTGAGTTAATAGGCTCTATGCACAGCAGCCATATTGGAAAGAAATTGGGCCTCTTCCTTACTGGACAGGTGTTACTGTACCAATGATACTAATGAAGGCTCTGTTCCATTTAGTGTAGCACAGTCTTTCTCAAACGTTTTGATTTCAAGGACCCCCATAACTCTGATAGTGTACAAATGGGTCCACAAATAAGGGTCCATTTGGTTCCATTTGTACACTCTCAGAGTTACACACCAGTAATGGACCATTTGGAATTGGAACCCCCTCAAGGAACCATGAGGGTCCCTGGACCACACTTTGAGACCCACTGGTGTAGCAGAGTGTTTCCAGTCAGCCAGCATGCAACAATATCAGCACCCTGACTCTGTTTGACCAGAATGGAACAGAGCCTTCATTAGTGTCATTGGTAACACCTGTGAAGGATGTGAGGAATCGCCCCAATTTCTTTCCAATATGGCGGCTGTGCATAGAGCCTATTGTTCAGGAAACAGCGCTAGCGTGTGTGTGTGTGTGTATGTGTGTGTGTGTGTGAGGGGGGGGCTCCTTTCCCACTGATTCACGAATCGCACATTAGGACTTGGTCGTACAAACATTTTTCAGTCGTGTGATTTTATTTAGCCGTCTGACCCTGCAGATATGGGAGTGTTTTGTCATTAGTCATGTTTTCAAACTCTCCTTGGGTGATTCTAATTTTTGGAGAGTATGCTGCGTCTCTGATCTCTCTCTCTCTCTCTCTCTCTCTCTCTGATCTCTCTCTCGTTTAGTCTATTCGAGCTCATTGACAGATCCTCCTCTGACTCGCTGCTTTTGTCTTCTCTTCTCTCTCGTCTCGCCTCCTTTTCAGGTTCTGAAGAAGGGACGAATGGAGAGAAAGACAGACGGAATGAAAAGAGATAAAAAAATAACAAAGAGCGAGAGAGAGACTGTGTGTCACAGGTGAAGCCGAAGACTGGTTTGGGGGCGTGGAAGAAAAAAAAAAGGAGTCTTGCTGTGCAATGTCTCCTTGCTGTACACACACACACGCACACGCACTACATGTAATATATACACTATGTAATGTTCACTGCTGTTGGGAGTCCCTAGTTCCTCCAGAAAGTCTCTGTAATGCTTTAATAGCCATACTTCGGTGCATGTTAAAATGTAATTAAAGCTGTGTGAACGTACTGTGTGCACACAGACGGCATTCTCTGCACAAGTACATGTTTAAAACCCTTATTAGAAACAAAAGTGCATCCCGTCGTTTGAAAGCAATAAGGAAAAATAAGTGATGGTGTGCACATGGAGTTGCTGTCGGGTGGAAAGGCTGTACGTCCAAAAACGTTATCTTTCAGGGATGTAAAAAAGAACCGTGTTGTTGTTCAGTGGCAACCTCTTGTTAATGCTTTTCATTGGTTACCCCCCATTAAGACCGGGAACGCACCACTTATTTTATACTTTGGCTATTCAAAAATAGCAGATCTACAAGCTCATAGCGCGGCACTCGGTGCCGCGCTATGAGCTTGTAGATCTGCTATTTTTGAAAAATCGTGAAAATTCAAACTCTTTGAATATATATATATTTTAAAGCAAAATGTTTTACTCAAATCTTTGCTTCTGGGGATTCTGCAAGTGTCTTCTAAATCCTAAGAGTTGTTATTTTTTTTGGTTGAAAAAACGTATGTTGCTATAATATCGGTGGTTCTCAAACTTTTTCATGTCAAGGACCACCGAAATGATATGTATTTGTCCGCGGACCACCCCCATCTCAAAATATTTTGTTCTGGGGACCCCCAGAAGCAAAGATTTGAGTTAAAAATGCATATATATACATTCAAAGATTTGCGCATGTTTCCCCCCAAAAATAGCAGGTCTACAAGCTCATAGCGCAGCACTCGTTCACAACGCACCGCATCACGAGCTTGTAGATCAGCAATTTTTTGCTACTTTCCTGCAATTAAGTGTAAATGACAAATTATATTCATTTATGGCGGGGGGAGATGAAATATGGTGATACAAGGTTTCTGCCCGACAGCGACGCTAGGCTAGCAGACAACATTATTGTCTAATAGTCGAGTTAAGAATTAATTTAGACGTTTGTCAACATGTGCTAAATGGGTTTCACGGTCCTTCTAGTAACACTTATTTGGCACACAAAACTATGCAGTTATTTTTTTTATATCGATTGAATAAGGGACCATACAAGTTTTCCAATCGTAATATTTCTATGGGACCATGCCAAGTTTCCGTTGTGTATGTGTGTATATAGGTGGGACCAGATTTAGAATCTTATAAGATGGAAAATATGAATCATAATAATTGGGGAGTTTGGGTTGTGTGTTTTTTTCTCTCCTCTCAACAGCAGTGAAAGTTGTGTCATGACGTGGCCTTCACCTGTATGTAGATAACTATTATTATTATTTTCAGTTCAGTAGCACTTGAGACGTAAAAGCCTAATTTCTACGGCGTAGTACGATTGGCGTCGCTTCCGGGGGAAAATAACAGATTTTCAAACACGACGCGTTAGCGCGAAGCGCCGCCGTCGTTCGTGTGAAGCATAATGCTTTGTTCTCCATGCCAATATTCCACTGGTTTGTTATCAACACGACTGCTTTTGTTTTAGAATGACGGCTCCCTTATTTCTGAAATAGGCTCTATGCACAGCAGCCATATTGGAAAGAAATTGGGCCTCTTCCTTCACAGGTGTTACCAATGATACTAATGAAGGCTCTGTACCATTTAGTGTAGCACAGTGGTTCTCAAACCTTTTAATTTCAAGGACCCCCATAATTCTTAGAGTGTACAATGGTTCCATCTTTACACTCTCAGAGTTACACACCCGTAAGGGGCCATTTGGAACCCCCTCAAGGAACCATGAGGGTCCCTGGACCACACTTTGAGACCCACTGGTGTAGCAGAGTGTTTCCAGTGAGTCAACATGCACAATATCATCAGCCTGACTCCGTTTGACCAGAGTGGAACAGAGCCTTCATTAGTATCATTGGTAACACCTGTGAAGGAAGTAAGAAGAGGCCCAATTTCTTTCCAATATGGCTGCTGTGCATAGAGCCTATTGCAGCATGGTTACTGTATAAGGCACAGTAGACATAAGATTAATATTTTCAAATGACAAAGATATATTGATTAGGGTTGGCAATCCAGAAACCTTTTAATCTCAAGCACCCCCATAACTCTTGAGAGTGTACAAATGAAACCAATTGGACCCTTACCAGATTTAGAGTCTTATATGGTTCCATTTGTACACTCTCAGAGTTACCTGTAATTGTTACCCGAATCGTTAAGGATCCCAACCCTAAAATGTATCTATTTTTTTTACGAAATATAATTAGGGATGTGGATTCATTTCACAATTACTTTTTCAGGATACGAGTTTTTGTGAACTGACCCATTTCAGTACATTTCTGTACCCACCTTAAAGGTACGGTAAGTGATACTTTTTGGTGAAACCGATATGTTTTTTGTTAAAAGGTTAAAGCTCTATATTCTGATAGTCATTCCTATAGTGTTTGTTCAGTAACAGGGATCTCCCTTGTCTCTCCAGCTCTTTGATATACAGAAAATACATTTACAGGTGGGTTGCACATTTTCAGCCAATCGGGAGAGAGTCAGTTTAAAATGTATAGTGTTACAGTTCCAATTGTGTCTGCTCATTTATTTGTGTCATCACTTCCAATTTCACTTGTTTATCCTGTGTGAGTTCCCTCGCCTGATTGGATAACATTGGTATCCCGACCTGAAAATGTGTTTTCTGTTTACCAAAGAGCTGGATAGAGGAGACTCCTGTTACCGAACAAACACTCTATACTGTATCATTAGGAATATAGAGCTATTTAACACTTATTTTAGTTAAAAAATATCACTTGACCTACTTGTCCTTACACCGTTTAGCTTTACAAGGTAACTGTAGCGGCTAAAGCTGTCATGTGATGGTGTTGCGTGCCGAAAATATCTCAAAATGTCTCATTGCGATGCGCTGAGATCTTGTAGATGTAGATTTTGGCGAGCAACACCGTTTTGTGACTGAATAGAAGTTCAGCTTTAGATGAGAAGATGGAAGACAGAGTTTGGGGGTTAAAAACGTGGGTAAATATAATGACGGTCAGATCCATTATCTACTTGTAGCAACAGAGCTAGCTAGTGTCAAATACTTACATTTTTGGTGCCGTTTATTGATGCTGTAATGGAGGGTAGACTTCCCATGGTTTTTCCTGGTTATGGAATCATTTGGAACATGCCAAACTGTAAGGTTCAGTTATATTTCACAGGGTTTTTCACCTGCAACTTAAAAGTTAAAATGTGGTGTTAAGCAGGGATTTTGAAACGTTTGAAGAAGAGACGACCAGTTTTTGTTTCTTGTTTGTCTTCAGTGAGCTTTATTTTCCATCAAAAAACGAGATGCTTTTTAATCTTTTCAAAATGACTAAAATGGCGTGTAGTTAGTCAAGATAAAGGTACAGCTCTGGTACAAATGGAATGTTTTCATGGGTTTGTCCTCCAAATTGAAAAATGACGATTCCTCTGTTCCGTAACCATGGGAACCACGTGACTCCTCCCCTTTGTCGACGCAATAGAAGGGAGCTGTAGTGGAAGGTTGTGTTGTTTTGTACCAAAGACACTGTAACATTTGGTCATTGTATGTTTTCATCTTTTTATATATATATAAATATATATCATAAGGGATACACAAGTGCTTTTTTGTCAGGGGGAAGTTGTTGTAAAAATGACAGATGTACGATTTTAAATAAATTCTTTTTTTTTTAGCGGGATTTAGAGTTTTATGAATAAATATTTAAGATTGATTGAAATAACACAGATGTTTGTGTGTTCCTTCTTGTAGTAAATGTGCTGTGAACGTTGCATACAGTTTATTGTTCATGTCCTTTGAGTCATGGAGTATATAGGTTCTGTAACAAACCAAACTGCAGTGGTGTAAAGTAACTAAGTACATGTACTTAAATACTGTACTTAAGTACAATTTTGAGGTATTTGTACTTTACTTCAGTATTTCCAATTTCATTACGTCTCGGATCCAAATATTATACTTTTACTCCACTACAATTATTTGAAAACTTTAGCTACTAGTTACTTTGTAGATTTTGATTATTATCACAAAACATACATTAACCACTTCAACCCTATTTAAACTTTGGCTATTTGAAAATAGCCGATCTACAAGCTCACAATGCGTCGCGATGCGACACATTGTGAACTTGTAGATCTGCTATTTTCGAATGATTTTTATATATGAAAACTTGTGAAATGGGACATTCTGCATAATGAGTACATTCTACTTTTGGTACTTTAAGTACATTTTGATACCAATACTTTTGTACTTTTATTCAAGTAATTTTTTTATTCCAGACTTTTACTTGTAACAGAGTACTTTCCACCACTGCCACACTGCTTGAAAATCACGTTGAGAAGAATTCAGTGAATTATGATTGAATGGTTGAATTGTGGACAGGCCTCCTGCTTCCATAGACACACATGGGGCATACGGTACTTACCAATACGGCTGCCATGTTGACGCATCACTCCACAGCAGCAGCCAATCTATCTATGCCAGGGGTCTTTGTTTTTCAGCGCAAGGACCCCTTAATTAAGCAGGGACCCCCCCCACTACATATTGTATAAAATTGTGTTGCAGATGAAACTTTTGTCATAGATTTCATAGATAGCTGGATTCATGCTAATGGGTATTTTCAGATAGTTAACCTTTAAACCCGCAATATTTAGTCAACTTGACCGTTTGCTCTGTACTTGGTCTGCTCTTTTTCCCTCTTCACCGACTCTCCGAAGATAGCCGATCTACAAGCTCACGACGCCTCGCAGCGCGAGGCGTTGTGAGCTTGTAGATCTGCTATTTTCGGCTATAATGTTCCCCACCACACAAAGATTTGGCAGACCCCCTGTAGTAACTCTGAGGACCCCCTTAAGTGTCCCGGACCCCCTGTTGAAGACGCCTGATCTATGTATATATGTGGTCACCACCTTGTTTCCCCCCCCCCCCCCCCACTTGGCTAGCTGTCATTGAGATAAATTGAAACTCAAGCATTTGGATGGAAAATAAGCTGGAAATTGTACAAAGAAGCCATGTCTGCCTATATAAGCTGTACACTTGGCAAAGGATGGACAACAATTGGTTACAGAAAAAGCAAGGAACCCTCGGAACAATAGTTCTGTAAGTGAGGTCCAGGGTGTTCCAAATTGACCCTCACAGCTCTAACTCTGAGAGCGTACAAATGGAACCGAATGGACCCCATTTGTACACTCTCAAGAGTTGTGGGGGTCCTTGAAATGAAAACGTTTGAATACTTCAAAACTCTTTAAAACAATATTCTCCACTATTGACCAGCTGCTCAACACTGCCCCCAAGTGTGAGGAGTTTGCAGTGTTTTTCAACAACACAATGACCTACAGTACATCAGAGGTTTAACACTGGTTGTGATTTGATACAGAGATGATCTCACAAACCCTGTAATGTTTCCATGGGAACATCATTTATTGACAAAGGAGTTCAGCTCACTCAAAGTACACACTCGTTGACAGAAGCCTCAAAAACAACCAGTTAACACTATGTTGCCCAAATACATTGTTCAATAAGTGTACAGATATTTTTGCCAGTTTATCACACACACACACACACACACTAATTTGATTTTAAAACTAATGCTGCGTTCACACTGGCAGATACAAAGATACAGGCGACCATTATTTTTCAATGGAAGCCAGCGTCATGAAGATATAAAGTTACGTTTGTAGTGGCTACAAAAGCTACAACAGCTACAAATAAGCTGAGCTGGTTTCAACTTCAGATACAAAGATACAACTATGCTGTGTATCTCCCAGTGTCAACGCAGCTTACACCATCACCCTATCTTGTTTCACTTTGTATTCAAACAAATCAATGAGTTAATAATAATGTAATGTAACAACATGTAGTCAAATACATTTTACTCCATAACAGGTTCACTTTTCAGATTGTGTGTTTTCAGTTATTTGTCTATTAGCAAAACCCAAAACGTCTACTAAATACAAATAGTATCTTGTGATGAACAGGAATGCTGTAGGGCCACATCTCGATACAACACACAGTTGATGACGTAGTTTTTCCCAAGCGTGGCAGCAGGCGACACTTGATCTCAGATGATTGTCTGAGACGAGGGAAGGGAGCGCTCGTTATTTGTCACTTGGTTTCTCTCGTTATTTAAAAAGAATTATAAAAGAAAACTAAATGTATTAAAAGCTTAATTTCAATTCAAATTTTAAGCATTATCTTTATTGGCACCATTTTTCAACGACTTTCAAAAGCTTTTCAAAACGTAGAAAAATTGTCCGAAATTGTTGTAAAGACCTTGCACAACCTCATGCGTTCCTGTCCGCCTGTCACCCTATGACACATTAAATCACCCACAGTTACCATCATGTTTGTCAACGTATATACTTATACTAGTGCCGGGCACTACCAGCTTAACCACAGTACATGTATGTCCCAGTAGCTTGTGGGCAGTAGCTTTGTTACTTTCAGAATTAAGTGGCTTACTTTTCATCCTGGTAGTTTGACAGAAGCTAACATTTCCAGTGGCACATCATCAACATACAATAGCACAACAGAAGAGTTTGGAGTGTAGTTTGTCCATTGTGTCAAAAGAGAGAATTCTCCACCTCATCCATTTGTAGCTTTTGTATGTGTCCAGATACGTGTGCACTGGGATCTGTGTGTGCTCCTCAGGGTTTGATTTGTAACGGCATTGGGAGCTTGTAGATCTGCTATTTTGTCCACACACGTCTATTTCGTTTTCGTGTTGCAATGCTTCCATTCACAGCCTCACTTGAGTAATCCTCACTCTTCCTGCATCTGCCCCTCCACCTCCCTCACCTCCTCTCCTCTCCTCCTCTCCTCTGTCGTCCTTCTCCCCTCCTCCTTCCTCCTCCTCCTCCTCCTCCTCGTCCAGTTGGAGGCTTCCGGAGGAGTGCCTCATCCTGGCCAGTCTGCTGGGGCGTACCACTCCGCCCAGCGGGGGTGGAGAGCGGTAGTACGAGTAGAAGACCTCCGGGTCCGAGTCGTAGCACCCCGTCCTGGCCCCCCCTACCACGCACAGCGACGTGGGTCGCTCCGGAAAGGGGGAGGAGTTTAGGGGGAGGTAGGTGGGGCGGGAGGGCCGCGTCAGGTGAGGGTAGTAGCCAAGGGGGCGGAACTCGGAGGCGGGGTCGAAGGCGGGGTTAGAGCTGCGGGCCAGGTGGAACTTGACGTCCGATTGGCTGGCGGCGCGCCGCGGCAACCCCGGCAGGAAGCGGGAGTCGTCGCTGTAGTGCCCCGCCTCCGTGCCCCGCCGCCCGGCGTCCAATAGCCTCGCCCCGATGCTCCCCGGCGGGTACGCCCCCCCTCCGGCCGACCCCGGCCCGCCCCCCGCGAAGCCCGAGGGGCGGAGCCGCCGGCTCCGGAGCGGCGAGAGCGAGGAGGACGCGTTGCGGCCGGAGAGCGGGTGGAGGGCGGGGCCCCGCGCCAGGCCCTCCATCCTCTCGTAGTCCCGCCTCTGCTGCGGGAAACGCTCCAACGAGGAGACGGCGATGTGGTCCCGCAGGTAGTTGTAGTGTCGGGGGAGGGGCGGCGGGTAGCCCCCGGCCAATGGGAACACGGGGAGGACGGGGTGGTACTGGTGGGCGGGGCTATTGGGGTACAGGAGGACCAGCTGCTGGGCGGCGTCCGGGTGAGGCTGGGGGTTGGGCTTGCGCCTGGAGCGGTTGCTGTAGATGCCGGCGAGGCGCTGCGCCTGGCGCTGTGCCGCCGCTCCGCCCGGCCGTCCCGCTCGCCCTTCCTCCATCACCGAGGTGGAGGCGGACCTTATGCAGTGGTGGAAAAAAGTACTCAAATTGTGTTACTTCAGTAAAAGTATCAATACTGCAATGTAGATGTACTAGAAGTAAAAAATTAGAAGTAAAAAATGTAAAATGTGCTTGTGTAAAAGTACAAAAGTAATGGTATCAAAATGTACTCAAATGTACAAAAGTAGAAGTACTCGTTATGCAGAATGTTCCATTTCAGAAATCTTTTGAAAATAGCAGATCTACAAGCTCACAATGCGACGCATTGTGAGCTTGTAGATCGGCTATTTTCAAATGGCCAAAATATATATAGGGCTGAAGTGGGTAATGTGTGTTTTGTAATAATAATCAAAATCTACAAAGTAACTAGTAACTAAAGTTTTCAAATAATTGTAGTGGAGTAAAAGTACAATATTTGCCTCTGAGATGTAGTGGAGTAGAAGTAAAAGTATTGTAAATTGGAAATACTCAAGTAAAGTACAAATACCTCAAAATAGTACTTAAGTACAGTACTTAAGTAAATGCACTCGGTGACTTTACACCACTGACCGTATCTTGGGCGCGGGAGACGATTGGTCGAAAGACGCCGGCGACAGGAGACGATGGGCTTCGGGGCCGGAGGTCGGGGGGTGGGACTTCTGGGCCACCTCGACGAATGATTGGCTGCGTTTGGCCCCGCCCCTCGTGGTGACCTCTGCGCAGTCCTGTGTGCGGGGGTCCAGGGGGTCCTGGCTGCGCCCACCGGGTCGACGGAACGGATGCTTGTACATCTGTGGAGGGAACACGCAGGAACACACACACACACACACACACACACACACACACACGTTATCAAGTTTAAATTAAGTCTATAACTAAATGGAGAAATGGGAATGCTTTCCGAAGCCACCATGTATCCTCTATACCAGGGGTCTTCAACGTTTTTCAGGCCAAGGACCCCTTAGCTGAGAGAAAGATGAAGCAAGGACCCCCCCCCCCCCCATATTGTATGACATTGTGTTGCAGATTAAACTTTGTTCATAGATTTCATAGATGGCTGGATTCATGCTAATGTGTATTTTCAGATAGTTAACCTTTAAAACCCTCAATATTTAGTCAACTTGACCGTTGGGCTCTGTACTTGGTCTGCTCTTTTTCCCTCTACACACGACTCTCTGAAAATAGCAGATCTACAAGCTCACAACGCCTCGCAGCGCGAGGCGTTGCGAGCTTGTAGATCTGCTATTTTCGGCTATAATGTTCCCCATCACACAAAGATTTGGCGGACCCCCTGTAGTAACTCTGAGGACCCCCTGAGGGTCACGGAAGCCCTGTCGAAGACCCCCTGTTCTACACCCATTACTGTGTATTTATGTATTGGATCAAAATGGTGTGATTACTTGTTTGGACACATCGGTTAGGAGGTCAGGAGACGAGCGAGACTGTCTGGAGTCGTGGTCTGCCTGGCGAAACGTCCTGGAGAGAGAACGACACAGAAAGACACAACGTCAGTATTGACTGGACACTGGCCTTAAATACCATCAATAGTCACTTTAAACAAGTTATTGTTTTGTATTCAATATGATCTGAACAAATCAGCTCAGCTGAATGAACGTTTTTAGTGAATTCATGAGTTTGTTCTCACCTCTCGAACTGTGTGTGTTTCCTCTCTCCTCCAGGCCCCATGCACTCCAACAGCTGCTTCTGTGTGCGACCACTGACACACACACACACACACACACACACACACACACACACACACACACACACACACACACACACACACACACACACACACACACACACAAATCAATCTCTATAGCATATCCCTGAATATACTGTAGTGTGCGTGTGCGTGTGCGTGTGCGCGCGTGTGTGTGTGTGTGTGGCTGTGCACGCACTTATGCTTCTTGTGAGGGCCAAGTTTCCCCACAATACAGTAGAAATTGGGAAATAGACATTGTGAGGACCACTATATAGAAAACTACCCCTTTTTGTAGAATCAGACATATAAAAAGGTAACATATATTAATGTTAGGCTTACAATTATGAAGACATTCAGGTGTTGTTGGGCTAGGATTTGACATTTAGGTTTAGGGTTTAGGGTTGCATGATTTATACATGTGCCAGCGTTCTTTTTTCAGCTATTTTCAATGCTGTCTTTAAATGTCCTAGTATAGTAATACAAACGTGCTTGCGTGCGTGTGCGTGTACCTGTATCTAAAGCTGGACCCCTTGCAGGACTGTGTGTGCGTGTGTGTGTGTACCTGTATCTAAAGTTGGACCCCTTGCAGGACAGTATGGTTGTGTGTGTGGGCTGTGGTTCCTCTGGCAGCCTGAAGAAGGCGTGGTACTCCACACACACCTTCCAGAAGGACTTACACACATCACGACTGGCCATGGAGAACTCCACGATGTCCTTATGAGAGGGCTGTACCATGGACACATCCATGTAAACACATACGTACATGTAAACTCTACTATGTCCTTATGAGAGGGCTGCAACATGCACACATCCATGTAAACACATACACATACATGTAAACTCTACTATGTCCTTATGAGAGGGCTGCAAGGTGCACACATCCATACAAACACACATATATACATGTAAACTCCACAATGTCCTTATAAGAGGGCTGCAGCATGCACACTTACAAACAAACATACATACATGCATACACATACATATGTGTGTGTACACACACACACACACACACACACACACACACACACACACACACACACACACACACACATCTTTTGCCGCAGGCAGAAAACCCACCTCTTCAGGAAACACTACCCTGACACTTCCTCTTAGTCTTGCCTACTTGTTGTCAATTATTTGTACGAGCTCTTGTTTTATTGGATCTTGTTTATTCAATACACTTATTTGCTTTAGCTTTTGCTCATTTGATTTTCCTATTTGTCTCATCTGTTTAAGAAAGTAGGTAGCTGATATATTGCACTTTTACCTTAGCGCTAGGTATACTCTTAGTTGCTTGTTTTAGAAGAGAATGCACTTAAGACTTCTGGTGATTAGTAGTTTTCTTGCCTACCTATGTTGAATGCACTTATTGTAAGTCGCTTTGGATAAAAGCGTCTTCTAAATGACTAATTGTAATGTAATAATACATATTTGCATGCACGCCTGCACACGCACGCACGCACGCTTACACGCACGCACGCACACACACATACATGTGCATACATACATGGACATGAATATTCATAATTTCATATACTGTAAACATACATGATTGTACACACATACATATTCAGATTAAGCTTAAAAGTGTTAGTGTTGTTTTTCTTTCTTTCTTTCTTTGTTTCTCTCTTCCTTCCTCCTGTACATGCCGTCTAGGTATTTAGTCATGTAGTTGTGTGTATTTATAGCTCCTCACCCCGATCTTATCATGCAGTTTGATGAGGAAGTGTTTGCGCTTGAAGCTGAGTTTCCGTATCTTGGCCCAGCTGAACGTGTTGATCTTGGTGTTTCCCTGAAAGCCCAGAAACAGGAGTCAAAGTATAGATACTCCTGATCAAATATTACAATATTACAATTACAAGTAAAAGTTGCTCAGTCAAATGTGTGCTTGAGTTAAAGTACTTGCTTTTAAAATTACTTAAGTATTAAAAACAACAAATTACAAAGTACAACAAATATAAGAACACAGCTTTTTATTTTTTCCTCACTTATTATTAAGTGATTGAAAGTTTAAAAATGTTAATAAAGCAATAAAGAGACTGGATAATTGTCCCAGTACCATTCTTTAGGTGAAGGATCACACATGTGTGTGTCTAGCTTATATTTCCATATAGTTTGTGGCTAGATTCACTACTTTCACAATGAGGTAGCTTTCAAGTAGTTCAGCTATTTATTTATGTTTCACCATGTAGCTGGATAGCTTGACAACACCTACATCCAGTGGCACATCAATATAAAAGCGTACTACAGATGAGTTGTGAGTGCAGTCAGTGGTGAAAAAAGTACTGAATTGTTTTACTTAAAGGAGAAATTCACCGGAAAAATATCTTATTTTCTATCAAGTACACACCCAATGAAGCATTGAATTCAAGCATTGAATTTTTATTTTCGTCGGATTCCTAAGCCATTACCATTATTGATTACCGGCGGAAAGATGCTAATGTATCCAGTAGGAGACTCAAAGACTAAAAGTACTGAAAATGGGAAATACTCCAGTAAAGTAAAAAATCCTCAAAAGTGTACTTAAAGGGATACTTCACTTTCGGGCCGGGGACACATTTAAAAAAAATATTAAAAATAAATGAAAAAAGTTATGGAAAATTCATGGCCCCCTCACGACACGCAGTGTCCTACTAATGTGTGAGGGGGCCATGAATTTTCCATAACTTTTTTCATTTATTTTTAATATTTTTTTTAAATGTGTCCCCGGCCCGAAAGTGAAGTATCCCTTTAAGTACAGTACTTGAGTAAATGTACTTAGTTACTTTACACCACTAAGTGCAGTTCTTCCATCTCATGCCATCTCCATCGATTTGAAGCTATTTCGGAATTTGTACTTTTCCATCCATTAGTCATAAGCGTAATAACTAATAACTCTCAACTAATGGTTTCATGAAACACATCATAAGAGCTTGTCAGAGAGATGCTCAAACATAAACAAAAACAAAAACCTTTCCTTTATACAAAAATGGAAACACTTTCATGTGAGCCTGCCTCCACTACTCTTCTCACAAAGACGCTTCCCTGCCAGGGACCCCCGTGCACAGAACACACACTGCAACACCTACTTCAGTTCCTATTGTCTCAAATTCTACATCGAACCAGTGCAATATAAAGGACTGCACAGAAAGGATCCTATCAACCATCATAATGCATGAATGCAGCCAATCGGACGCCAAGTTCCACCTGGCCCGCAGTATACACATGCATGTAGATGAGTGTAGGTGATTGTACCTGAAACACCAGTACTCCAGAGTGAGTGACAGCCAGGTTGATTCTCATGGCCTCCCCATCGTGTGCAGGGTGAGGTCTGATGCCGTACATGTCCAGCTTCCTGGCCACCTCCAGCAGCTGGATGTCTGACACAGCTGGAGACGCCCCTCTGTGGAGGAGGGACACATGGAGAGGAAATCAGCGCTGTCGGTCAGAAACCTTGTATCTCCATTTCTTGGCAAACATGCCCTACATCGACTTTGTATGATAGTGTCACTCAAACATTAGCCTGCCCCAGTGCGTCTGATATCTGGCATAGAGGGGCGGATTCAAAATCTCCGGAGAAAACAGCCGGGGGCTCCCATTGGTTCACCGATCTGTGCGCCCGCCCCCGCCCCGCCCCCTGCCTCTCCTCCTCCCCCAATGTGCAGCATTGAGAGCCCTGACGTCACAACATTTGGAGCGACGCCCACTGCACTCTGGTTGGTTGGGGAAATGAAAGGTTGACTCCCACTTCCTATGCCAGGAATGTCAACAGCTTGGTCCAGGCTTTCTTTTTGAGCGAAACGCGAAGGAAAATAAAAGCCTGGAGATCGAGGCTACTCAAACATTGTCGAAAGCAGTTAATCTTGTGTGTGGGTTTATAAATACTTAATGAATGAAAATAATTAACAAGAGCTTGCAACTAAATTTAACTACATTGGATCCATTGGAACACATGTGGTTCTTTTTGCCATTTTCTGAAATGTAACAGTTTCGGGCATTATGAGGTTTACACCCGACAAAAAAAGTGACGAAATGAACCTGCATGCAGGCGTACAGTGGTGAGGCTTCACCTCAAAACTGTCCAGAAAGACACATAACAGAGAGAAGACTAAACTGAACCAATAAAAAAGGGATCTACTGAAGAATCTCCCAACTCCCACAATGCAAAAAGAGGTGTATGCGTGCGTGCGACCGTGCGTGCCTGCGTGTGTGTGCTTGTGTGTACCTGTGTTTCTTATGTAACTTCATAATCTTGTGGTCCAGATATTCCTGGTTGGGGACGTAGTGTTTTAGCTCCAGATGATGACAGTCCAGGTCCTCATCATAGTCCCCTAGCTCTGCTGTAGGATACACATCATATACAGGTCATCATAGTCTCCTTGAAATCTACTATAGGATATACATTATATACAGGTCGATAGTTCTATGGAATTATCTGCCCAAAAATATACAGTCCGTAACAAAATGACTTTCAAAAAGTAGCCTACATCAAGAGATATCTTGCCAATAATTGTCTTTTTTTTATTATTCTATTCTGTTGTTTCTACACTTGAATGTGTCTTATATTTAATTCAGTTCAGTTCATTTCATTTTTATTTTCGGATACTGGACATACTGTATATCGTAAGAAAATACATAGCCTATAAGTCGAGGCTCAAGTCGATTTACATAAATAACAACAACAATAATCATCATCATCATCATCATTATCATAAAAAATTACAAAACAAACAAAATAAACCAATTACAGTCCATTTGGTGATTCATATCTGCTAATTGCATGTCTGTATTGTATTTACTGTGTTCGGGACCTCGGCAGGCTCATCCATGACCATGTGCCTCTAATGGGGATCTTTTAAACATGCACATTGCGAACATTCTGCGAATATAAATCTACAAGCAATGTGTGCTTGTAGATCGCTGCTTTTTGGCAAAGATATTTAGTGTAGAGGGAAATAAGGAGGGGGCCTAGTAGAGAGCCCTGGGGCTCTCCAGTCATTACTGCATGTCTGTACTTACACTGCAGTATATGAGAAACCAGCAGGGCGGCGCTGTTGTCATTACACGTCAGGCTGCCGTTACACAGATCCTGTTTCATCTGCAGGGCAAACAGGTACCTACGCGCACACGCACACGCACACACACACACACGCACACGCACACGCACACGCACACAAACACAAACACAGACACAGACAGAGAGAGAGTATAGAACCATGAAATAACATCATAATACAGTATACACTGCTCTACTGTTGATTCACCACCAGGGGGTGTAGAAGCAGCTGTTGAACCATACCACTGACAACTAGACATAGCATGAAAAAGAGTTTAGTTTGCGATGACGTCAATGTATAATGAAACAGGCATGGACACGCGCACACACACACACACACACACACACACACACAAACCACACACACACACACACACACACACACACACACACACACACACACACACACACACACACACACACACACACACACACACACACACACACACACACACACTGTTACCTGGTGAGGCCTCTCTTCAGTTGTCCAGGGTCTGGAGGGAAAAACTTTACTATGAACCTAAAGAATAGATCACTGGTGTCTGACAGAGAGAGAGAGAGAGAGAGAGAGAGAGAGAGAGAGAGAGAGAGAGAGAGAGAGAGGTGTGATACTGTACAGTACATTATGAACTGAAGTTCACAATTAACCCTACTGTATGTACTTCTCTGCCTATGTCAATAGCGGAAATAGCCGATCTACAAGCTCACAACGCCATGCGCCTAGTACAAGGGTTCCCAAACTTTTCAGGCCGCGACCCCCCAAAATAATCATATTTGAACTGGGGACCCCCCACCCCGACACGCTCTTTTGAATTGTAGGCATTACTTTTAGTTTGACTCGGTTCCACAGATAACAGTTGTGAAAATAGCCAAACGACAAGCTCACAGATACCCTGTATACACTTATACTGTATGTTGGTTTGTTTACTGTTGAGTGAGAAAACAATGTCGCACATTAAGCTAATCATCTGGGGACCCCACAAAATAATTTGGGGGACCCGAACCACAGTTTGGGAACCACTGAGCTATTAGATCGGCTAGTCTCGCTGAACATTTGCCTACTTTCGCCAAACGTTCTTCTATTTTCTCTTAATGTAAGCCTGTTTTCACCAAATGGTTCATTAATGATTGCCTAATTTTCACCAATTTCCGCGAAAAGTCGTTTTCTTCTTTTGTTTTACTATGTCCAGAAAAGGGATGCTGGGGTTCATGTGGTCGATGTGAAGTGATGATTGGTTAGTTGACTTACATGTGATCTGTTTAGCCAGGGGCTTCAGTAGTTCTAACCACACCTGAAAGACACAGCTACTATTAGTCAGACTATATGGTGTGTACCATAGATATAGAAACCTAGATAACTCATTGGCTTCTGCAGTTCATTGGAGCGACTTGTATCGCGGCCGCCATTTTGTAGAAGGCAAGCTGCCTGACTACTGGCCAATCACAGCGCGTCTTTTCCAGGACTTGTCAGAATCTAGTTGTATAAAAATATCCTGTTATATTTTCATACAACTAGATTCTGCCAAGTCCCGGAAAAGACACAGTGGTAGGAAAAGTACTCAAATGTTTTACTTAAGTAAAAGTATCAGCACTGCAATGTAGAAATACTCTGTTAAGTAAAAGTCAGGAATTCAGTTTACTTGAGTAAAAGTATAAAAGTATTGGTATCAAAATGTACTTAAAGTACCAAAAGTAAAAGTACTAAAATGTTTGAAAATAGCAGATCTACAAGCTCACAACGCGTCACGATGCGACGCGTTGTGACGCGTTGTGAGCTTGTAGATCGGCTATTTTCCAATAGCCTAGGTATACATTAAGGCTAAAGTGGTTAATGTATGTTTTATAATGTCATAATTTATATCTGCAAAGTAACTAGCAACTAAAGTTTTCAAATACTTGTAGTGGAGTAAAAGTACAACATTTGCCTCCGAGATGCATTGGTGTGTGCGTGCACGTGCACGTGCGTGCGTACGTGCATGTCTTACATAGCTGCCAGTGTGATGTCTGAACTCCAGTCCAAAGTATTCCTTCTCCAGGAGTTTGAGGTGACCGCACACCTTGTTATAGAACTCCCCTCCTAGGACACTCTGCTGAAGGAGGGACCCGCAGAACGAGACCGAGAGACAAAGACAGAGAAACAGAGAGAGACACCATTAGAATACCATCAGACTGTTGGACAAGGCCTGACCACCGCCCCTCACCGGGGCCTACCCATTAAAGGGCAAGACCACTTTGGTAGAGGTTTGGGTTGTGTAGTTACCTTGCCATGATGTAACTCCAAAGGTGGACAAGAAATCAAAAATAATTGCTCCATTGATTAGAAATTGATTATTCAAAATATGCTCCTCATTGACTTCCATTGTACGGTAAAAGAGCTCTCAAAGTCACTCTTTTAGCACGTAAACGAACGCAAACAAAGTTGATTCAGACAATATAGAACATCACCCAACCCAATACTGTTTATTTTTTTAATAAACATGTCAACTTCCTGCAAATCCGATTCCGTGGATCCAGTCCGGGTTTTCTTCTTAATACAAATACAATTTGTATTAAGAAGAAAACCCGGACTGGATCCGCGGAACCGGATCTTCAAGTAGTAAAATCAGCAGGAAGTTGACATTTTTATTAAAGAAATAAACAGTACTGGGTTTGGTGATGTTTTATATGGTCTGAATCAGCTTTCTTTGTGGGTTAGGCATGGTGAGGTTAAGGTTAGATTTAGGCATAGTTTTTTGTGAGGTTAAGGTATAGGGTTTAGGTTAGGGTTAGGCAATAGGCATAGTTTATAGTTAATAGTTTACTTTTATTTTTGAAAAATCTTGAAAATGTTTGCAAATCTTTGAAGATTTACATTTTTACAGCAAACATTTTAACTTGAATCTTTGCTTCTGGAGATTCTAAATCCTAACAGTTTTATTTTTTTTAAACATATGTTGCTATATATATCAGTGGTGCTCAAACTTTTTCATGTCAAGGACCCCCAAAATGATATGTATTTGCCCGCGGACTCCCATCTGCCCCCCGTGCTATGAGCTTGTATATCTGCTATTTTTGAATAGCCAAAGTAATCTAAAAAATTACACAGATGCGTTCCCGGTCTTAATGTGTTCTAATCTCATGTACATACCTGCTGCTACTGTGGACCTACCACCTCGCACCTCTTATGTCCAACGTCACGTACCGTTCATACTGTGCCTGCTGGTCTATGCTATGTGCATATATTATGTAGATATCTTAGATTTTTGCCTCTCCTTGACATGTTTTTCTTTAGTCGTTCGTTTTTTTGGCCTTTCCCTGCCCCCTCCTCTTTCCTTTTCTCCTTTCTGAAAACAACAGAACGATGGAGCTTGCACTAAAACGAATTTCACACCCACTTCTTTACACCTGCAAACCTGTGATGTGACACTGAAGTGGATTCTGAGACAGAAAGACAAAGAGAAACAGAGAAACAGAGAAAAAGACAGAGCCATATATAGAGTCAGACAGACAGACAGACAGACAGACAAGACAGACACAAAGAGACAAAGAGAGACAGCGACAGATCAACTATTATGCGTAACAATTGTCCCTCAATAGAGAATCAGAATACACAATGACAGAATACCTGAGCACCGCGACTGATAGGGAATCCTTGACAATGTGCACTCAGACAGTGAACAACACAGCCTTGCCATCAAAAAAAGGAAAGGCCGCCACGGGCACATCTGTCTCCCAAGAGAAAACAGACTATAGCCTTACACCCACTGCACACCAGATGAGCTGGAAACTGAGCTGCGCTTTCGAACGACCTGCCCACTGCATCAAGACATCAGAGACTCATATACTTCCCACAGATTATAAACACCCAAACTAAATTTCAAAACATGGCCAATGACCAAAAAGTCCCATATTTGCTGGGTGAAGTGCATGTGAATGTGCAAACACAACAGCAAGATGTGTGAGCTGGTGTGACAGGAAAAGTGTAGGCCTACGTGATTGATTGATTGATTGATTGATTGTAGTACTTTATTTAGAAAGACATGGAAAAGGTACATGGAAGTACAGTTAACAATACAAGGTCCTCTAAACTGGATCGCTCATAAAAGCACAACAGCTTATTTAAGATGAGATCCCCACGCACTCAAATCATGATGGCATTTAAGAAAACAGACAGATATACACTACTATGCAGAACATCATACAGTCAGCTTACAGGTTACTGGTATGAAAAACAAGAAATATGTACAATAGACAGTTCGAGGAGGGAGGGGGGTTAGGTTAAGACTTTGACAAAGACCAGTTTGGAATTGCAGCCTCCTGAAGGTGTTTTTTAGGGCAGTTTTGAAACTGAGTAGGGTTTTCTGTGTCTCTCTCTCTCTCTCTCTCTCTCTCTCTCGTGTCTCTGTCTCATAATTATCATGTCACGGGGGTAGATGGGCGTGTGTGTGAGTCTTCCTTTGCTATGGCGACACACATGCCCTGACAACCCTGTACCTGTGTTTATCACCACAGCGGGCAACTCTGTGTGTGTGTGTGTGTGTGTGTGTGTGTCTGTGTGTGTGTGTGTGTGTGTGTGTGTGTGTGTGTGTGTGTGTGTGTGTGTGTGTGTGTGTGTGTGTGTGTTTGTGTGTGTGTGCTTGTGTCACAGAGAGATGCACACAGCAGCTGTGTGCGATTAGAGAAACAGACCTAACCGGCTATCAACGCGGACAAGTAACCACACCCTCTTTTAGCTTGATCTCTTATAGCTTTACCCAACACACACAAACACACACACACACACACACACACACACACACACACACGTGTGCAGGAAACATGATCTCACTTAACTTTGACCACAAGGTTATCAAGTTCATAAAAGATACATGGACACACGCACGCACACGCGCACACACACACACACACACACACACACACACACACACACACACACACACACCCCAACTTGCTCTTGATGAGCAGGTTGGTGCTTTGCATGGTTGCCATCAGTGTGTGAATGTGAGCCTGTTTAATGCACATAGTAAAGGCTCTATGATACATGCACCATTTATTTCAGCACAAAATGTTGCCGGGGCAGTTTAAGCCCCTGTTACATTTCTGACATAATGTATATGCTAAATACAGTCCGATTAGATATGATATGCATATAGCCTACAGCGGTGGTTCTCAACCTTTCCTGGATCAGGGCCCAATTGAACATCTTGAAACCCACCCATCTGGCCTTAAAGGGATAGTTCACCCCAAAATTTTATTATTTTCCTATCGATTAGTCACCACATGGAGACTTGAATTCATGAATATTTTTTTGTTTTTGTCGCATTCCTAAGCCAATAATTTGATGGCGGGCAGCGGTTCCGGTAGGAGACAAAGTCTCCTTTGTGTCTCCTACCGGAACTGCTGCCTACCGGTCCGCTGGTCATCAAATTATTGGCTTAGGAATGCGACAAAAACAAAAAAATATCCATTCTCCATGGGGTGACTAATCGATAGATTTTTTTTGGGTGAACTATCCCTTTAAGTGGTCAGATGGGTGGTCCGCAAGCATTTTCAGAGCATGTTTATTTTAAAGGACGACTTCACCCAGGCGCACCATTGCTCTGCCCCCTCTGTGTTCCTATTGGCTGGGGTTTAAACAGCCATAACTCCAGTTCCCAGCATGCTAAAGGCCCCAAACTTGGTTGATCAATTGAAGTAACATAGTATACTACAAGTTCCTATGCATCTGTCACAATGAAACCTTTCAAGGATTTAAAGAAAAAAGTAACATGCCCTCTTTCCCTCTTTTATTTTACATATTTGTTATTTGGGGGCCCCGACCAGTGTCCGCCCTGAGACTGGGAGGTCGGCGTTCGATCCCCCGGCCGGGTCATAGCAAAGACTGTAAAAATGGGACTCAATGCCTCTCTGCTTGGCACTCGTTATCAAGGCTTGGATTGGGGGGTAAGTCCCTGTGATTTACTAGCGTCATGTCCAGAGGGTGTACTTGTACATCATGTGACATGCTAGTGTCAACGATGGTGCAGAACATTTTAGAAAGATAGACCATCCTAATTGGAGCCACTAGAGGCGAAATGGTGGGCGCCGTCTGGCCGTCTGGCCACGACCGTCCGATGTTTAATGTGCTAGGTTCCGCGAGAGTGTGCTGCTGGGACAGAGAAAGGTTGATAATAAAGTTGATTTTCTCCTTTTTTGTCTCTCTTTAGTGTCAAAGTTTTGGGAAGATTGTGTGGCTTGTGGCGATCTTGTCTAATATTGAGTTCAGTGACCGTGGGGCTAGCTATATATGGAACTATACGGGAGATGGGAAGCCCCGCCCGTCCCATCGCCACTGGGTGGGGCTTTCGCCCTACTGGACGTGGGAAGACCCTTTGGTGGGGCCGTTGTCACATTCTAATAGGCTCTATGCACAGCAGCCATATTATCACTTCCTTCACAGGTGTTACCAATGATACTAATGAAGGCTGTGTTCCATTTAGTGTAGCACAGTAGTTCTCAGACTTTTTAATTTCCACGATCCCCATAACTCTGAGCGTGTACAAATGCAACCATTTTCCATTTCCATTTGTACACTCCCAGAGTTACACACCCATAAGAGGCCATTTGGAACCCCCTCAAGGAACCATGAGGGTCCCTGGACCCCAATTTTAGACCCACTGGTGTAGCAGTGTTTCCAGTGAGCCAACAAGGACAATATCAGCAACCCTGACTCTGTTTGACCAGAATGGAACAGAGCCTTCATTAGTATCATTGGCAACACCTGTGAATTTCTTCACAATATGGCTGCTGTGCATAGAGCCTATACAGCCCGAAGACCCCATTCCAGCACTTGCCTCGTGGTGTGCCTCGCTAATCATTAGACGGCCAACTCCAACCTCCTGAGATCGAACGGCTTGAGCCGACTCAGCGCCGTCCGACTTATGTGCCGATAGGCACAGAATCGTAAATCATGTTTTGGGGTGGGGATGTTTGCCCCAACTGCCGCTCAAAGTGACTACTGGCCAATCACAGCACGTCTTTTCCGGGACTTTCCCAACTCCCGTGCACTCAAATAGCTTGCATGGGGCTAAAGAATGGATCAGAAGCTGTGTTCACATTCACTCAACTTCAATTGGAATTAATAGACTCCAACCTGCTTCCGGTCTCCTAAAAAGGAGTCAACCTACGGTACTTCACCCCTGCAGATGTGGAAAGTAAACCAGAGATAGCATGCATGTCTTTCTTTTCTTTTTTCTGTCTTTGCTAGCGTCATTTCCATCATGGCTGGGGGGTGTACTTGTACGTCAAGCTGCCTCACGCTACATAAACAGGAGATAGGCTCCTGACCCTATGGGCCAGATGGCTCGGTAAATGGTGCATTTATATAGCACTTTTATCCAAAGCGCTTTACATAGATTTTGCATTACATTCACCCATTCACACACACATTCATACACCTATGGCGGA
>NC_137620.1:10674797-10677297 GCF_963280865.1 Gymnoscopelus braueri | reverse complement strand
CAATTTCGTCAACAAATCAAAACTAAAATGTTAGGACTAGTGGAGATCCAGTAGAACTAAAAGATAAGTAATTTAATGTTTGGTTGCGCTCGGGTGTTGCGCTCTGAAAATAGCCGATCTACAAGCTCACAAATGGTCGCGCTGCGACGCGTTGTGAGCTTGTAGATCGGCTATTTTCAGCATGCGACCAACTGTAAAATCAGGCATTACGACGCCATCAAGGCCCCATACATACACCCCCAATACATTTTAGTCGACTAAATCAACTGGCGATTTAGTCGACTATTATCTTGTGATATTTAGTCGACTAAAACTGGACAAAAACGAAAACTTTTCAGATGACTAAAATATGACTTAAACTTAAACTGGAATTTTATACAAAAGACTATGACTGAAACTAAATCAAAATGTGCTGTCAAAATCAACACATGGTGGTGGCATTCCATTGTATGACCTTTTTCCTATGTATCTCCCTGTCCCACCCTCCCTCCTCCATATCTCTCTCTCTCTCTCTCTTACGCAAGCACTTACGCGCGTACACACACACACACACACACACACACACACACACACACACACACACACACACACACACACACACACACACAAACACGATGTAATAACAGAAGACAGTCAGAGCAGAGAGAAATAAACGGCATCAAATCAGAGCTTTAGACATCTTGTGTCCACAGTCAATAAACAATAAACTCCACACTGGCCTGCTGCTTTCAGTAGAAACTCACTCAACAATACACAGAGGCCATTTCCTCCTGGAATGAAGCCTGTCGTGTCTTCTCACCCCTCATGTACCATATGTTTCACTGTAGTTTTTACAACCCATCCATCAGCTTGTTTTCTTTTCTACCAAACTCTTGATTACGTTTTCAATTTCATCATCTGTCAACATTATACGGCAGTGGTTCTCAAACCTGGGCCCCCCAGTTTGATATGCAAAAGACCACGGACCACCCATAACTCTTGAGAGTGCACAAATGGAACCAAATGGACCCACGTGAGGGTCCATTTGGTTCCAGCCCTGCTGATCAGTCAAGCTGAGGGTCAGTTAGGCCGTCTGGAAGCCCAGAACCTATGTCTTCCCCTCAGACCCGATTTCGGAAACCGTAGGTTCCAGTGGTGGAAAGTAGCTAAGTACATTTACTCAAGTACTGTACTTACGTACAGTTTTGAGGTACTTTTACTTTACTGGAGTATCTCCATTTTACTATACTTTTACTTCTCCTCCACTACATCTCAGAGGCAAATATTGTACTTTTACTCCACCATAATTATTTGAAAACTTTAGATTTTTATATATTTTGATAGATTATTATTACAAAACATACATTAACCACTTCAGCCCTATATACATTTTAAAATAGCCGATCTACAAGCTCACAATGCGTCACTTTGCGACACGTTGTGAGCTTGTAGATCTGCTATTTTCAAATATTTTTAATACATCTTATACACTTGAAAACTTGTGAAATGGGACATTGTGCATAATGAGTACTTTTACTTTTGGTACTATAAGTACATTTTGATGCCAATACTTTTGTACTTTTACTCAAGTACATTTTGAATACCGAACTTACCAAATTACCAAATTGCAGCATCGATGCTCCTACTTAAATAAAATATTTGAGTATTTGAGTACTTTTCCCACCACTGGTAGGTTCCCCCCCCAATTTCCATTCGGCTACGTTCCATCAAGGGGTCTCCTTGTGACATACTAGCGTCATGTCCAGGTGGTGTCCTTGTACATCAAGCCGCCTCACGCTACATGAGGGCCACATGGCTCGAGAACCCTTGGTTCCCAAGGCTACTTACTTTACCCCCTCTATGATAAGCTAGCAGAGAATTATATGGCATATTAATCCCACACACCTTCAGCCACAGACACAGACTCATCGTCCCTCCTCGGTACAAGACTGAGTGACTCGTCAGTTCCTCTGTGCTGGTGGCCATTAAGCTACAGCGTCGAGCCCCCCATGTGTTCTGTTCTGTCCTTGAACGACTTCTGCTCACTCTGGCACCTTTGCCTCTGGACTGGAGGGGATGTGCACTGTTCTTAATCATAGGCCTGCTTAGAGGCTGAACATGTTTCACTGTCACTAGACTGTATAATGCTCATTATACTGTAGATCATCATACACTGTATGATCTTATGTGGTCTATGTCCGCCTTTGTTTGTCTTTGTATTTGTGTGAATGTGTGTTATTTTGTTATGCTGCTATGGACCAGGTGTCCTTAATAAAGTTTGATTGATTGTAGATTGACTGTATATTTATCCATACATCCCCACTGCGTATGCTGGCTGTCGTGGCTGATATATGTATGTCAAACTCAAGACATTATTGTATGTCTATCTGTGATTTGCATAGATAGATAGATAGATAGATAGATAGATAGATAGATAGATAGATAGATAGATAGATAGATAGATAGATAGATAGATAGATAGATAGATAAATAGATAGATAGATAGATAAACAGACTTTTC